>NC_041402.2:111002133-111059633 GCF_900747795.2 Erpetoichthys calabaricus | reverse complement strand
ACAATACACAGAACAAGTAATCCTCAATACAGTATAATAGTGCAATAGAAATACAGAGCAGAATTCAACAATAGATGATATCACATAATATGATTTGGATTTGTTCAGACTCCTGGAGACCTTGAACATCAAGCTGCTTCCCCCTATTGGCCATTCCACAGCTGAGTCAGTGCTGGGCCAGCCAATCCGATGAAAGGACCCCTCTACCCGACAATTCCTGCAATCCTCCATCAGAGATGACTTTACCTTGGGCAGGCAAAACAACTTGGCAGTAGGGCAGTGGCACCAAGCGCCACATTTGAGTACAAAAAAGAGGAATAGAATAGGTGAGGGTTAGTAACAAATTATAACTATCATATTACTTATGCTTTAGTGCTAATGACTAACAACAGAGATGCAGTATGGACAGTTAATCACCAGCTTTTGTTAGGATATGCTAAACTTAAGCTGAGACAGGGCTGTAGCATGGGACTACACTTCCCAGCATGCTTTTTGGTTGAAAAGCAGGGGCAGAGACTTAAGAATGCTGCCTTCCATTATATTGGGGGAGTATAGGTTCCAGGAAAGACCAACTCCTCTGATCCCTTCATCCTTCTGGCCTCCCTTCCTGGCAAGGGATCACTGCTTGACCTGGGTGGTATGTCAGACGATCCCTGAAGACACTTGCAATAGTTATGTTCTGAATGTTGGCAGCAGAAGTCAGGTGGGATGAAACACCATTAATATCTTTATTTAAAAAATGACAGGATGAATTTACTACGATATAAGAGGCACATTGGATGAAATTATTAATTTAGTGCAAAAGACATAGACACGTTTAAGCCAAAGGAAAAGAGACAGAAGCCACAAACAAGGGTTTTAATTGTGTACAGTAGAAAAAAGAACTGAGGAACCGGTGGAGTTAGGAAAAAATTGTGTAAACATCAAGGAACATCAAAGGAGGGTTAAAGAAAAATTGCTTATTTATTGTAGAAGTCCAAGACACATGCTGTCTCAATGCACAAAATTACAATAAATTGAAACGCTTGTCTCAGTTTAAAGATAGTGGTATGAGCATCTGTAGTAAAACTATGTTCAAAAATTTGATGGATGTACGAGTCAAAACAAATGGACATACTGTTATGAGTCTTATTGATTCTGGTGCTGATGTAAAATTCTAAAATTTAATGTTGGCTCATAATCTCCCAAATCTCATATTTCATTCAAATCTAATCTAAGAGGTGGTTTTCATTGATCATTAAATCAGTAATGTTGAATATGATTACTCCAGTAAAACTCACCACTGGATTTTATTTACTGAAAAAACTATGAGCTGTTTTATTATTTAATCCTCCATACCACAATTACTATTAGGAATTTCACAGCTACAATTACACAAACCCAGCATAAATCAGTCTCAGAAGAATACAGTAAAACCGCGATTATCTGTCACTTGATTAACTGGTAGTCTCCGTTAACTGTCAAGGCAAAAAAACCACATTGTGCACATCAGCGTCTACCTATTACACTGCGAGCTATGCACATTGGAACAACTCTTCTTTTTGCTAGTGCATAGTGTTTTTCTCCAGCACCATGTGTCTTGCTGCATTTTCTTAAAGCACAGTGTCAGTTACATAGCTTTAATAGCATTTCGTAGCTTTTCTCTTTTGTTATAATCAAACTACTACACATTGTTATGCGTGTGGTGTTGGAATGGTCACAAAAAAATTTAAATTATTAAACATTTACGAAACGGTAAAAGCGCTTCAAGTATTGCTTCAATTTACGGAATAGGAAGAACAAACGTGAACGATATAAAACATGATGTCGACACAACTGAAAAGTGTGTCAAAAATGGAAACCACTGACGTTAATGTTATTCTGTATTAATGTTAACATTCTTCTGCATTGTAATTTTCTTTTTAAATTCTGTAATATTATGTTTTGTTAATATATTGTGACATACATGTGATGTGCTGTGCGGGAGCAGATTCTTCTGCAATAGAAATGGGTGAGAGGTGTGGAAAATTGGCTGGGTTAATTTTAGCTAAATTTCTGACTTGAACGTAGTGGAAAAATTGTGTTACTGGGAAGTTATATTTGAAGCGTAATTGTTAGTAAGATGCCAAAACAACCAAGTATTTTAATCTTGGAGTTTTTCCAAAGATTATATACTGTGTAGGTTTGAGAGGGTTGAAAAAGGTGATTATCATGTAGAGGTGCAGCAGATAAAAGCCTCTCTACCTTGAAGTGCATCCTGCATTGGTTCCATATTCTGAGTGACTGATGGACAATTGGATTACTGGTTTACTGACAATAATTTATATTAACTGGGACACAAATCAGGGCATATAAAGAAGAACAGCAAGATTCTATATCTATTGCAGATCAGGCTTATGTATATGTATCAATTTGTGTCAATTTCAAGATCTTTCTAGCATATATATTTGCCATCCAGTAATAAAACTGAAAGTTAGGTAGTGCTATGCCACCTTCTGTTTTAGGTCTTTGTAGAGTCACCTTTTGAACGTGTGGACATCTCAAATTCCAGATAAATGAGGTCATACTCAAGTCTAACTTCTTAAAGAATGATTTGTTAATGTAGGTAGGGATGTTCTGAAATAGAAAAAGAAGATTGGGTGGATGTTCATCTTGACAGAATTTTCTTGATCTTTATATTTACTTGTGATGCTTATCCCTAGATTTTTAAACTGTTCTGGTAAAATAAACGGATAGATGTCCAGTCTAGTATTCCCAGGTAAAAATAAAATATACTTAATTGTACTAAAAATATACTTTAATATCAGAAAGTACATTTCTAACATATTATTGTTTTGTGTGCTAAAAATAAGTGCAAAGAAAATATAATACAAATGTACTAAATAAAAATACATTTAGTACTTCAGTGTACGTAATCTAAATATGCTAATTTGCACTAATACTTAAATTGATATTATGTTTACTCAGACAAAGTATACTACCACGAAAATATATAAAAATGTGTTATTAGTGCTTTACTTAATACTGTTCTTATGCATGCTTTAAATATAAGTTCAATTTTGGTGTACTTTCATCCAATACTATCAAGTTCATTTTAAGGGTATTTTCAAGAAAATGCAATGCAATGGGACTAATTACAAATGTATTTTTACCTGAGTAGAAATTTAGTTTACTTAAAGTAAGTGCACTAGTAAGCACTAATACCTAAGTTGATATGCATTAAACAGAAGTGTATTGTTAGTGTTACTTAACAGTATGCTTTAAAAGAATTAAGTAGAAGCTCATGTTTTGCGAAATACAGAAATGTTTTCTTAGGTACTTAATAGTGTGCTTTCAATGCTTTAAATGCAAACTCAGTTTTGGTGGAGTTTATATGATTATCACTTGTAAAAAATCTACTTTTGTCATACTTCCAAAACATTTTTATTGTTAGCATAGCAGTTTTAAAGTACTACATGAAGTGTATTAGTGATTAAAATGACTAATTTTGTATTCTTCCAAAGTACTCAATAAACCAATATAAAGAGTGCTCTGATTATTTCAAAAAAGATGCAAAAAAAGTTAATTTCCTTAATTTTAACAGAACAGAACACTCACCGGTGTTTTTAAATAGTACTTAAAGTTTGTGTTTATTTTTACATAACAGAATTTCGATGAACATAAAGAATAACATGTTTTTTAGAACACATCTAACATTTCTAATACTGCTATCAGAGTATATGACAGGACAATCTTGAAATGTATATTTTTTAATTTGTATATTTATTGTTATTAAAGGAACATATTCCAAGGTTCATCTCACATTTGACAGGTATCAAAGAGGAAATTTACTATGTACCAAGGCTACATAACTTGTCAGGCAGGTTGGCCTTCTGGACTGTCTGTCACTTTATAATCTGGCTGGGAGGGTGTCTATGAATAGCCCTTCGGGTACTTTTATGGACGACCAAGTGCTGGGAGGATCCTGCCCGGTAAATATTCCAGCTGCCAGTTGCCGGCGTCATGTTACTATAACAACCAAATGGGGAAAGGATGTTTCGGCGGGAAACTTTTCTTTTTAAGGGGAATGGCGGATCGAGGATGGGAGGAAAAAAGGAGAGGGCAGGACACATGGAGGCGACTATCTGCGCTTTAAGAATCATCAGGATCAGACTTCATCCAGGGACATCTGCTATTTGTGGGTGGCCACCCCGAAGTTGAATCAGTGTGACGAATCCCCGAGAAGAGGCCAGGGGCTGGTGTTCTCTGGGTGCTCCCGTTTAGTGAGTCGGATCCATGATTGAGTTTCTTTGGGATAGCCAGCCAGGAAGCCGTTTTTGCCGGAGGACTGTTTTGGTTTTCCTCACTCCATCCTGCAGTAGGAACTGTACTGCAGGTTTCTTCGGTGTGTTTATGGACTATGTTAAATCTTTCTTCTTGTTTTCCCTGAGATCAGTTCTTTTTTTATTTTTCTTTATGTCTGTGTCAAACCGGGGGTTAAGATTTGGCCGCTGGGGAGGGCGTCTGGGGAAAGGGGTTCACAAATGAGCACTTCGGCACCAGGCAAGTAAATGTAATAATTGGATTTCAATATACAGTATTTACCAGTCCCACTTCCTTCTTATTTTTTGCCAGTTATTTAAGGGCGCGCATAGGTGAGAAGAGGTGCCGAGGACCGAATATGTTAATGCTATTTTATCCTTCAAATATCATCCACTTCCTGAAGTGTAGTAATCGTGTTCCTGTAGCGGGCGATCATTACAACTATGCATCTGGACTGGAAAATTCATCATTTAAAAGAACTTGATTATGTAGGAAAACACCACACACAGTCTGTGTGCGCAATATTTGTTGGGATCAACCATCACAATAATATATTTTCTTATTGTACTGTGTCCATATACAGCAGAACATTTATACTACTAAAATTATTTTCAGTCTAGATCAGTAGTTTATAACACATACCCTGAATACCTAATTCTCATGACTCTTGATTTTTTCTTACAGTTGTTCAGTTACTGTTTAATCTCTCTCTCTATTATTTGGGAGTGGATCAAAACGCATTTTCTGTAGAAGAGGGCAGTGGGCACTGCACACAAATTCTCACTGTCTGGCTGTTTTTCTGAAGGAGTGCGAATAAAAAATATGCAAGCGTTTTCTTATATTGGACTCTGTACAATTCTTGCTATCCTTGAGTCCAGTTG
Source organism: Erpetoichthys calabaricus (assembly GCF_900747795.2). Taxonomy (NCBI): domain Eukaryota; kingdom Metazoa; phylum Chordata; class Cladistia; order Polypteriformes; family Polypteridae; genus Erpetoichthys; species Erpetoichthys calabaricus. The sequence goes on along the minus strand of NC_041402.2, from coordinate 111,054,471 downwards.
AACAGTAGATGATATCACATAATATTATTTGGATTTGTTTAGAGTACTGGAGACCTCAGCCATCAAGCTGCCTCCCCCATTTGGCCATTCCACAGCTGAAACAGCGCTGGGCCAGCCAATCCGATGAAAGGACCCCTCTACCCCACGATTCCTGTGATCCTCCATCAGGGATGACTTTACCTTAGGCAGACAAAACAACTTGGCAGGTGGGCCGTAACACTAAGTGCCACATTTGAGTATCAAGAAGAGAAACAGAATAGGTGAGGGTTAGTAACAAATTATAACTATCATGTTACTTATGTTTTAGTGCTAATGACTAACAACAGAGATGCAGTCTGTACAGTTAATCAGCAGCTCTAGTCAGGTTATGCTAAACTGAAGTAGTGAGTCTTCAGCCAGGATTTAAAAGCTGAGACTGAAGGAGCAGACCATTCCACAGTTTAGGCACCCTGTAACTAAAAGCTTGACCTCCCACTGTTATTTTATTAATTCTTGGAATCATAAGCAGACCGGCATCTTGAGATCTTAATGTGCGCTATGGTTTGTAAGTCATGCGTTGGTCTCGTCCGTTTATAGGAGATGGACGTCTGAAGCAGAGCTTCGCCAGCAGCGGCTTTATTTTCCCACGTATTTCATATTATTTAGAGGTATCCTGTATTTAACCCGACCAAGGAACATCCACTACAATATACAAGCATGAGTAACAAGAAGAAAAGTCTGAAAGAACCGGAAAAGAAACTTAAAGCTGCTTCAAAGTCTGGACTGAGTGCAAGGTATGTCCTCTCAGAGACTGACCTGGAACAGGCAGACGAATGCGCAGATTTCCTGGGACCCCGCTCCATTGTATCGTCTCCAGTCGAGAGTGAAAATGGGAGCAAAGGTGCAAGTGCAAGTGATACAGGTCACGATGGATCGCCGATTTCTGAGGATCATTCGAGACTAGAAAAGGCCCTGCAGGATGTGCTCTCATCTACTCATCGCGAGCCCGCAGCACTTGCTGTAACAGGAGCTGCGTTTCCACTCGCGGAGCACGAAATCTGAAACGAAATGTCCGAACTGAAAGAGATGATTGCTACACTGGCCACTGCCATGGTTACGGCCATAAATGAGCTTAAGAAAGATAACAAGAATGATCTTAAGAAGGCGAACATTGAGCTTAAGAAGGCGAACATTGAGCTTAAGAACGAGCTTAAGAAGGATAACAAAGATAAGGAAACAAATCTATTTAAACTTTTCGACGTGAACTTTAAAGGCATGTTGGAAAAATTAGAGGAACACATCGAAGAAACTAGATCCAAACTGAAAATGCTTGCCGACCAGATTAACGATGTTACAGATCAGCTGGATGACGTTAAGTAGGCACTCACTGCTCGAGTTGAAACAGCGGAACAACTGGCATCTAACGCCGATGAAAAAGCCACAGCTGCGAATTCCGAATGCAAAAAACTTGGAGACAGACTTGCGGCCCTGGAAGATGGGTATAAAAGAAACAATATAAGAATTGAGGGTATACCTGAGAAACGAGAAAGCTCAAGCCCATTGAAATTTGCAGTAGAATTACTGTCTAAAATAATTGGAGATGACTTTAAACTCGACATTGAAATAGCAGCGGCTTATCGCACAAACAGGCCTAGCATCTTTAAACCTAGGTCTTTTATTGTCCGCTTCGAGCGACTATGATGTAAGCTTGATGAGATGGCACTTCTCAGACACAAGCAAGAGATTATATTTGAAAATAATCTTATTCGTATTTTCTCACCATCAACAGCTGCAAAACGTGCAGCCTACATTGACATTAAAAAGTTGCTACGGAAAGCCGATATCAAATACAGTCTCTTGTATCCCGCCAAACTGAAAGTGGAAGTTCAAGATCAATATCATATTTTTTCAAGCAAAGAAGAAGCTGAAAAAGAATTAAAGAAGCTGTTTCCAACACTCTCTTGAAAGTTAATAAGGAGCCGTATTCTATCAAGGCACAGGAAGGACCTATGATCTGCTCTCTGGATCCATATTTAAAGAGACTGGTATTATAATTATACATCCTTTTCTTTATCTGGACATCATATGTTTATGAAAAAGCATTTGATATGATTGAATGGAACTACCTTTTCACTGCATTGGAGAAATTTGGGTTTGGCCCGAATATTTGCGCATGGATCAAACTACTGTATACCAGTCCAGAAGCTTCAGTTTGTATTAATAACATTTGCTCAGACTACTTTAAACTAGAACGTGGTACCAGACAAGGATGTCCCTTGTCGCCACTGTTGTTTGCAATCGCTATTGAACCACTGGCGGTTCACTGCCGAAATTCTTATCAGATAAAGGGGATTATCAGAGAAGGAATGGAACAGAAAATTTCTCTATGTGCAGATGATATGGTCTTATATATATCAGACCCAGAAAACACTGTCCCTGCTGTTTTAACAGCACTAACAGAATTTCAAAAGATATCTGGTCTTAGAATTAATCTGAATAAAAGTATACTCTTTCCAGTGAATTCACAAGCATATAATATTAGATTAGACACCCTACCTTTTACCATAGCAGATCAGTTTAAATACCTAAGGGTAAATATCACAAGTAAACATAAAGCTCTTTATCAACAAAATGTTGCCGTCTGTATGGAAAAAATTAAGCAAGACTTGCATAGATGGTCAACCCTTCATCTCACTCTAGCCGGAAGAATTAACATTGTTAAGATGAATATCCTTCCTAAACTTCTCTTTTTATTTCAAAACATTCCAATATATATCAATAAATTGTTTTTTTAAACAGTTAGATTCAACAATAACCTCATTCATTTGGAACTCAAAACACCCACGTATCTGAAGAGCGACCCTACAAAGACCTCAGGCGGAGGGTTGCATGGCTTTACCTAATTTTCAGTTTTATTACTGGGCAGCAAACATACAAGCCATAAAAACCTGGACACAAATAAATGAACATACACAGGCTTGGTCAGCAATAGAAGTAAAATCCTGTAGTACTTCTTTATACTCCCTGCTCTGCTCTCCAATAAATGTAAGTCATCGCAAATATACTAATAACCCAATTGTGCTTTACTCACTCAGAATATGGAACCAAATTAGAAAGCATTATAAGATGGAAAATCTTTTATCGGTGGCACCGCTGCAAGAGAACCACCTCTTTCAACCTTCGCAAGTATATCCAGTTCTTAATACCTGGAAAAGGTTTGGGATTAAAATGCTCAGAGATCTTTATATAGACAACATATTTCCATCTTTTGAACAACTGCGTTCAAAATTCAACCTCCCAGCTACACATTTCTTTCACTATCTTCAAATTAGAAATTTTGTTAAACAGAAATTACCCAATTTCCCCCACCTCGCACCCTCCACAATGCTGGAAAAAATACTGCTCAATTTCGAGGAATTAAACACTATTTCCGAATTATATAAAATCTTATTAGAGTCCCTACCTTTCAAAGATCCAAGAGGACATTGGGAAGAAGATCTCTTAATCAATATATCAGAAAAGGAGTGGAAGGTAGCAAAGCAGAGAATTCATTCGAGTTCCATATGCGCAAAGCATAGAATTATTCAACTAAAAATTATATATCGAGCTCATCTGTCTCGCTTAAAACTGTCCAAAATGTTTCCAGGGCAAGATCCAACCTGCGAACGCTGCAACCAAGCTCCTGCCTCACTGGGTCACATGTTCTGGGCCTGCACCCAACTAACATCATTTTGGACCAGAATTTTTAAGTGCCTTTCAGACAGCCTTGGTATCACAATCCCTCCTAACCCATTAACAGCTGTGTTCGGTGTTCTTCCAGATGGACTTGAATTGGATAAGGACAAGCAAACGGTGATTGCATTCACTACACTTTTCGCACGCAGACTTATTCTGTTAAATTGGAAGAATCCTATATCTCCTCTGATAAGTCAGTGGGAAACCGATGTTTTATATTATTTGAAATTGGAAAAAATCTAATTCTCAGTTAGAGGATCTGTACAAATTTTTTTCAAAACCTGGCAGGATTTAATCAATATTATTTTAGAATAAGAGAAATAACTATTACCGCATTTAATCCCCTTCTCCAGCTCTTATTTACATATATATTTATTTCTCCCTTTCTTTTGTTTATTGTTGTCTTATTAAAAAGCCCTAAGCAATTCTCCTTCGGCTAAGCTCTCCTTCTCAGGGGTGGGGTTTGATTTGTCTTCAATTTTGTTGGGTTATAAATTGATCTATTTGTATGGAATGATTACAATGAAAACTAATAAAATAAAAATATAAAAAAAATGGTTTGTAAGTCATGATAAGTTCAGACAAGTAAGCTGGACTTTGGCCATTTAATGCTTTATATGTTTAAAGGAGGATTTTGAAATCTGCCCTAAACTTAACTGGGAGCCAATGTAAGGATTTAAGAACTAGAGTTATGTGTTCGTATTTTCTTGTTCTTGTAATAATTCTTGCAGCATCATTTTGAATTAACTGGAGGCTGTATAAAGAACAGTTTGAACATCCAGTGAACACTGCATTGCAGTAGTCAATCCTACTAGAAATAAATGCATGAATTAATTTCTCAGAATCCTGTTTATTTACAAAGCGCCTTAAATTTCCCAACATTTTTAAGATAGCAGAAACATGATTTGGACAGCTTTGTAATGTGTGCTTTAAATGACATGCTAGAGTCAAAGATGACTCCTATATTGCGATCTGATTCAGTAAAATTAATGGTGATTCCAACTGAGTTAAATGATGACAAAATATTGTTGTGATCAGCGTCATTCCCTCCAACAATTAACATCTCTTTTTTATTGGTGTTTAAAGATAGGTAGTTCTCATTCATCCACTCCTTTAATTCGCTAACAGAACTAATTAAAGACAACATTGGAGAAACTCCATTTGATCTAAATGAAAGGTTTAACTGTGTGTCATTTGCATACGAGTGAAAATTAACATTATGTTTCCTAATGATAGATCCCAGTGGAAGCATGTAAAGTGAAAACAGTAAATATCCCAGTACTGAGCACTGCGGGACACCATATTTCAGTTCTGTGTATAATGATGGAGTACTTTTAGCACATTTCTGTACATATTGGAATCCATTTGATAAATAAGAACTAAACCTAGCAAGCACAGTGCCTGTAAGCCCAACATCATTTTCTAGCCTGTACACTAAAATAGAATGGTCAATTGTGTCAAATGCTGCACTTAAATCTAACAACATAATTACAGTGGAGTTTCCTTCATCAGAGGATATCAGAATGTCATTAACAACCCGCGTTAGTGCTGTTGCGTGGTTCGAAACACTGAGCAGACATGCGCATTGGTTAATGAACCGTCAAGACAGTTCAAGCGCTGAGCAGAAATGAACAGTTAAAGGAGGCTTTGTGAAGCCTCAACACATTTGAAGGCATTGTGCTCTATATTTTTGAAAGTATACCTGACAAATAATTCTCTAGTTATATTTTGTAATTTGTATTGACACTTCACACTTCAGTTGATATATTTTTTATTTATTTAAGAAATTCCAGTCTGGTTTCCGCACTCATCATAGAACAGAAATCTAAATTTTCAGAGAGCAGGAATATCATGAATTGAATGTATTCTGATCGCTGCCTGCGCCTCCTCAATGCAAGAAGAAGTCAGTTTAAGAAGCACGTAGTGATTAAGAACTGGGTCTGGGAACACTTAACACAAAGCATTTAATGTGCTACATTAATTTATGACAGGGTTTGAGAAAATCTAGTAAATTAAACATTGACTTTGGGATGAAGTTTAGTTTATGACATTCTACTTTAATGACAAAATAAACTATGAGAATAAAGTGGAAATGTCGACTTTAATCTCGACATAAACTGCGAGAATAAAGTGGAAATGTTGACTTTAATTTCGACATAAGCATCCAGATTAAAGTGGAAATGTCGAGAATAAAGTCAACATGTCGACTTTATTCTCAACATATAGGGTTTTTTTTCTTCACTGTGTCTGTATTTTCTTTTCTTCACCGTGGCCCTAATACGCTTCCTTAGGGCTATACCACAAATAGCATTATAAATGCAAGTTGCAATTTTATTATTTATGTATATAGCTTAGCTTGAAGCAAGGTCCATATTAATGCAGTTTGCCTTAATGATGGTCCAGTTGGTAAAGATCACCAAGTTGCACTTGTTTTATTTTATTTTATTTTTATTTGGTGAATACTGTGTATTCCACCTGGGCTTGAAGTCTTGAAGTAAAGGTATTATTACTGGAAGTTGCACTATTATTTATTTTATTGTTATTATTTATTAGTTTAAATATTATGCAGTTTAATGATGGTAAAGTTGTTTAAAAAGTCACTTTAACGTGTCAGTAGACAGTTAACATTAACAGAAGGTGTAGTTGGTTTACAAAAAATATTTACTATTTATTCCTTTTCTAAGACATGTTCAGTGCAATACAACTTTTGGATGGTTGACAATATGTCAAAATTTTAGTTTAAGTTGTTTGCAAAATTTGTTCAATAAAAAGGCTCTATATTTTGACTGCATCTGTCATGCAATGTGATTCCATCTCTTCATTAGTGCCACCCCCTTGAAAACTATCACTTTATGAGGCCATGCAAACCTGTATTAATATTTGTGTGCACATAAAAATGTTTTTTTTTGTACAATGTACAATTCTCATGACAGTGGAATAGGTTATTCTTAGCCAGTCTACTGCAGTAATTGCAGTGGAAAATGTGGTTAACATCCACTCATGCATGGGAAAAAAATACCATCGAATACCGTGAAATCGGTATACTCTTGAAAAATACCGTGATATAGAATTTTGGTCATACAGCCCAGCACTAATGTGCGGTTAATTTCAGTTTATTTGATGAAGCCGTGTCAGAGATGTGAATCTAAAAAATAAAGCGAACCACACAGGAACAGTAGCACTGCTTTGACGCTGGGTGCCGCCAGTTTGCAAAACCGAGTGAAGAACTTGCATACGCAAGAGATTGAGCTGGTGTGAAAATGTGCATGGCTTTATGCCAAGTTTAGTTTTAATATATCGTGATGTGAGTGTGGAAACAGGCGTCTGTAACATTTTTGTGTGTACACACCGTTTATACATGAGGCCCCTAGTGTATGCAACATTCTCTCCTTCATCAAATAGTGAATGTAGTTGGGAGTCATGTCTAGGTTCCGACACAAAAGTATTACTTCCAGAACAGAGTAGTAGTCCTAGCAACCATCTGACCTACAATTTCCAGGAAGCTTCACGAGACTCAACTGAGAATGTGCAGAAGACACATGTGCCTTCCAACTCCAAGAAAATGAATGAAAAAGTCTGATATCAAAACTGACAGCTGTTAAAAATACCCACATAACAAATTGACTTGCAGAAGTTAGAGGAACTCTTGCCTCTAGCACGGAAACTACTATTTGTACTGAATTACCTCAAAAAGGCAATAAGGTAATCAATGACACAGCAAAAGCACCACTTGAACCAGTTGAGATGTATTTCTGATGTCTAAGAACAGGACTGTCTGGAATAGATATGGCTGCACAGGTAAGCAATCCCTGTACGGTACAGCGTAAGGGAACGCAGTGTGAAACGGTCCCTACTAAAGCTGAGGGGAACCAAACAGCACTTGCTTCAACAATGGTACTAAATGTATCAGAAATGTTTACCATGTTGGAGCAGCAATTCTCAAAGGTGGCTTCTCAGACAACTGAGATCAGAGTGGGCAGAGAAAAAGGAAAGCAGAGCAACAGGTTCCCAGACATAGGTGAAGGGAACCGAGTAGCTGCAGTTTCAACAGCTGAACAATGCATAATGGTTGATTTTCTGGGCATCCAGTCAGGGAAATATTTACTCAGAATAAGAGCCCAAGTTGGGCAGAGGGAATGAAGTTCAGAATTAAAAAGGGCCTGTTTGCCGATGCAAGTTATCTTAGTTATTCAGACTACTACAGAGCATAATCTCTGGTTTGGAGTTGTGCTGTATGTCGTCATTTCTACTTCTTTGGCAATGCAGCTCATATATTCTCCATATGTACTTAAAAATCTTAACTGTTATCCACGATTTGTCTCCCCGACTTATAGTTTTTGCCAGTCGCTTGGAATTATTTGGCATCTTTGCTATATTCACCGGTCTAAAAGAGGCCCCTCACAGATCTATGGCTCAGACGCGTCGATTCCAACATCTCACCGTGTTCACTGGTGTAACACTAGGGCTGTCCAAGGAATAAATATGGGCCATATTTGTCCTCTTCAGGAAGTGTCTGCGCCCTACTCTCCCAGCTGTTCCAACTTTAGGCTCGCCCTTTTGAATGCTCGCTCCATCACTAATAAGACCTCGCTGATTAATGACCTTATCTCCCAGAAGCAAGTGGACATGTTTCTTCTTACAGAAACTTGGCAACAACCTGGTGACTATTTATATTTAAACTTGCTGTCTCTCCCAGACTATAGCCACATATGTAAACCCACGTTAACAGGAAAAGGGGATGGCCTGGCTGTTGTCTATAGATCTACCTTGACAATGAAGGTACTCTCCTTTTTTGAAGTCACATCTTTTGAATATATTGCTGTTAAACTGGTTTCCTCCCCTCCTGTGCTGCTGTTGTTAGTTTATCGCCCTCCCAAATCTGTGGTGAACTTTCTGTCTGAATTTAATGAACTTCTCACTTTAATCTCATCTCTTTGCCCTGCTGTAATTTTACTTGGTAATTTTAATATTCATGTTGATATCAACTGTTCTCTTGCGGCTGAATTCATCTCAACTTTGGAATGTTTTCACTTGACACAGCATGTGGATTTCTCCACTCATACTCCGGGTCATATTCTTGATTTGCTTCGTTCAAATGGCTTGCATAATGTCTCTGTCTCAGGTTCACTCTCTGGTATTTCTGATCATAAGCTTACTGAATGTAACTTTAGCATTATTACCACTACATCTGTCAAGAAAAAAAATCTGTCTCCTATCGCAACATTAGGTCTGTTAATTCTGATTTGTTTGGTGCTTCCCTTCTGTCTCCATCTCTTTTTGAACTGCATAGTCTTCCCTGAAAACATGGTTTCCCTTTATAACAGCTGTGTTTCCCAACTGTTAAATAACTTTGCTCCCTTAAGGACTAGGCAGGTTCCAGCCACCCGCTCCAGACCCTGGTACACCAATGAGCTCAGAGCTATGAAAGCCACTAGCCAGTGTCTTGAGCGGCTTTATAAGAAAACAGGCCTCATAGTTCATTCACAGCTTTACACTGAGCACATACTTAAATATAGGAATGCCCTTAACACTGCTCGCTCCAATTATTATTCCTCTCTCATAAATGTTGAAAAGTCTAGGCCTAGAACTCTTTTTAGGACTGTTAATAAACTCCTCCAACCCTGTCCTGTAGCATGCCCCAATACAGCTAAACAGTGCCAGGCTTTCTTACATTTCTTTAATGCCAAAATTGATCAAATCTATCACAGTTTCCCCTCCACACCTCAATCACTCACTCATTCTGATCTGCCATCTCCATCATCAAGACTCACTTTCTCACCTGTTGACTTATTAATAAGTCTAATTCCTCCTCCTATCTGCTTGATCCTGCCCCCACTTCTCTGCTTAAGACATGCTCATCCATAATTAGTTTTCCTGCTGCCTCATTGGTAAATTCATGTTTCATTTCAGGTTCTGTCCCTACTGCCCTCAAAACTGCAGCAGTTACATCAATCCTTAAAAAACCTGACCTGGATCCTTCCTTTCTCTCCAGTTACAGGCCTATCTCTAATCTCCCTTTTTTGGCTAAGGTGATGGAACGCGTGGTTGCTACACAACTCCATGCTTTTCTTCTAGACAATACACTCTATGAGCCTTTTCAGTCTGGCTTTCGTATACAGCACAGCACTGAGACAGCTCTTCTCTGTGTTGCTAATGATCTTCTCCAGTCTGCAGACTATGGTTAACTTAATATTCTCCTCCTTCTTTGACACTGTTAATCATGAAATCCTCCTGTCACGTTTCTCTGCTATAGGCATCTCTGGCTTAGCCCTTCAATGGCTCACATTATATCTCTCTAATAGGCAACAGTTTGTCACACTCGGCCGATCTAAATCCTCCACCTCACCTGTGTCGCGTGGTGTCCCTCAGGGTTCAGTCCTTGGGCCATTACTTTTTCTACTTTATATCCTTCCTTTGAACCGGATTATTCGCAGACATGGCCTTAATTTCCACTGTTATGCAGACGATATAAAGTTATATCTTAGTACAGACTCCCCTACAGATTCACCTCTCAGCACACTCACTGACTGCATCCCTGATCTTAAGCTATGGATGGAAAATAACTTTCTCAAACTTAATGCAAATAAAACTGAAATGTTACTGGTACGTCCAAAATCCCAACTTTCTAAGGCATCCAATTTCTCTGTTTCTGTTGATGGTACACTTGTTAAACCTGCTCCAGTTGTCAGAAATCTTGGTGTTTTGTTTGATTCATCACTTAACTTTGAGCTACACATTAGGTCTCTTTCCAAAATTTCATTCTATCATCTCCGTAACATTGCCCACCTCTGTCCATTTCTGTCCTTTAATTCTGCTCAAGCTCTGGTTCATTGTTTCATAATGTCTCGTATTGATTACTGTAATTCCCTGTTCATTGGCATCCCTGCAAAATCTGTACAGAAACTACAGTATATTCAGAACTCTGCAGCCAGAGTGCTCACCCACACAAAGCATTTTGCTTGCATCTCCCCTGTTATCTCCCAGCTTCACTGGTTACCGGTTCCATCAAGGACTAAATTGAAGATTCTGCTTCTCACCTTCAAAGCCCTACATAACCTTACCCCCCTCTACCTCACTCAGCTACTAGCTCCTTACACTCCTTGTCGCTCTCTCAGGTCCTCGAGCAGTAATCTCCTTACTGTCCCACGCACCAGACTCTCCACCCTGGGAGGCAGGTCCTTCAGTGCTATAACCCCTCAACTCTGGAACTCTCTTCCTCAGTCTCTCTGAGATTGCTCCTCTTTCTGCATTTTTAAATCTCAACTGAAAACTTTCCTCTTCTACAAACTTTTGTCATCTGTATCATTTTTTTTTTACTCTGTATGTAAAGCGACCTTGGGTTTGTGAAAGGCGCTCAATAAATGTAACTTATTATTATTCATAATATTGAATACTTTGACAAAATGACTAAATGAGTACAAACAGTCAGGGACACTTCTGTCTACTTGAAAAGGTCTCAGACTGTCCAATTACCACACATTATAAAGGGAACCCAATTTAAAAAATCAGGTACACCTAACATTTACAAATAAATTATTAACTTCATTTAAATAATGAATACTGTTAATAATTACACATGTGGAGCGGCATGGTGGAATAGTGATAACTTTGCGGCCTCACAGTAGGGAGTCACGTCTCTGGTGTTCCCTGCCTGGAGTTTGTATGTTTTCCTGTTGGGTTTCCACAGTGTGCTTCAGTTTCCTTCCAAAGACATGGATGATACTAAAATAATGCTAGTGTATGTTTTGTGGTTATATTCACCTTGCGATGAGCTGATGCCCTGTCCAGAGATTATTTCTGTCTTGCACTCGATGCTTGCTGGAATGGGTGCTTCCCTAGATTAATAGATGAAATCATTAAACATCCATCCTTTTCAGAAATATTGTGGAAAGATATCCTGGGAATTTAATGGATGTTTCAGACAATTCACAACACAGCGAAGCCGAACATTGTTTTCTCACTGTGATGATATTTCGCACTGCCACTGCGCACACAAGTATAAACAGTACACTGTCTTCATGCAAAGTACAAACCAGGCCTTAATCTCCTTTTGCTTATAGTGAGAATGCACAGCATCTTTAATCTTTTCTCATAATTTGTCCCCTGCAGTCCTGGAATCAGCCTAGACACTCTTCTCTGGACATTTTCTAGTGCATTTGTATATATTAAAAATAGCAGTAGCTGTAGCACTGGCCCCTGAAGGACACCATTCTTAACATCATCAAATTCAGATAAGATTGCTTTCACCATAACTCTCTTCCTGTCTTTTAGCCAATTCTGAACCCAACTACCACTACACCCTGAACTCTCTTATGTGGGACATTATCAAATGATTTCTGAAAGTCAAGATAAATAATACTGAATGCACCACTTTAATTGTATTTTCTGTTGCTTCATCAAAGAATTCTAGCATGTTAGTAAAACATGGCCTCCCTTATCTGAACTCATGCTGGGCATTTTCAGTAAAATTCCCTGTTCCTGCCATATGTTGCTCAATGTTGTCCTTAATAATCCTTTCCGTTAATTTACCTGTAATGTATGTTAAACTTACTGCCTATAGTTGCTTGGATCTGTCCAATCACCCTTTTTATATAACAGGTTAACATTTGCTATTTTCCAGTCCTTCTGAATTTCCCCAGCGTGTAGTGACTTTCTAAAAATATGTGTCAAGGGATTATATATGTAGTCACTTAGTTCCTTAAGAACTCAAGGATAAATATTATCTAGTGATTGTTTGATTTCAGCCTATTTAATCTGAGCAGTACTTCTCCTGCTACAATTTTCAAATATCTCAGCACCTGCTTAGAAGTTCCTGTTACTGCTGGAAGGTTAACCACTTCTTCACATGAAGACTTCAGAAAAATGTAAGTTTAGAGCAGCTGTTATTTCACTGTGTGCATTTTTTAATTCCTTAACTTCACCTCCTCCTTGACCGTTCTTTATCTACTAAAATATTGAAATAATCTCTTTGGGTCATCTTTTACCTTTTCTGCAATTTTCCTCTCTAACTGCCTTTTAGCTTCCCTAATATTCTTTTGGATGGTTCTATGGTTCCAACACCATACAATTAGCATTAGAGCTATTAGTTTTACATGCCTTATACGTTTGCTTTTTTCCTCCTTATTAACCCACTGTGGATTTTTTTAAATTTATTACTAATTCCAAATATTGGGAGTAATTGTCCTACATTATACATAAAACATTTTTAAACCTTGGTCTACTGCTCCTCGACTGTCTCTATGATTAAAAGCTTATCCTAGTTTACCCCTTTAATACTTTGTCAAATTTGTTAAAAATTTACTTTACCAAAGTTAAACTTAACAATCCATGCACTTTGCATTCACGCTCTTCCAAAACACTTTGAATTGTATTATATTATAGTCACTTGACCATTGGTTTCAATCACCTTTACACCCTCAATTCTATTCTACTACCATGATGATAACGTCTAATACTGCAATGATAATTATAATGTATCCAACCCAGGGGGATTCCCAAATAAAATTTCAACAGAATATTCCTTTTTCTCACCAATATATCACAGCATAAAACTTATTATTTCTTCATCAATAATAATTTATTGGCTAATATCAAATCTTGTAAGTACGATGGTATTGCTGTCTCTGATCACGCTCTTTTGATCTTGGAGCTTGAATTGTTATGCTCTACACAATCATCTCATAACTTGTGTCTTAACCCCCTGGCATTAGCAGATGAGAACTTTTTAGAATTCATCTCCATATATGTTAATTATTTTTTTAGAGACAAACACATCCTCAGAGGTTTCCACAGTAACATTTTGGGAAATGTTTATAGCACTTTTAAGAGGACACATCTCTCTATTATTTAAAAAAATCCAGGGACGAGACAAGACTTTTTAGCCTGGGATGAGATGTGATGTTTTCGGACATACTTGCAAGTCCCATGAGACAAGACTTTGTGCTAAGAGATTTAACCACGCCCGGGGCCAGAAATAAAAGACAAAGAGTAGATGACAAAGTAGAACGTCATAAAGAGATTCAAAAATGTTGATGCGATACACATGCAGAGCAGGTTAGAGATAATGAAAGTACTAAAATTCGAAAGTCTCAAAAAAATGATAGTAAAGATTGCATTAGCGCAAACAAACAGAAATTATTACTCAGTGAAATAACCGAACAGCGAAAAGCGATCAAATACATTGTTCGGATTTAAACTTTAAGTCGGAGACTTGTAGATCGTATACTTTGTTTTGCCATCAGAGAAAAGTAGTGTTTCTTCCCAATGAAGAGGCATATCCACAAGAATTAAAAGATTTGTTGTTTGGTGAAAGTGAAATCCATATATGAAAGCGGCAGAGACGCGAAGTGGCTGGAGTGTAGCGCAGGCCAGGGAGTTGGCGAGCAAAGCGAGCAGGGGGCAAAGCTCCCTAGTTATTTCATATTTCTCTCATAAAAATAAATTGGAGACCAAGAAGGCTTTAGAGTTTATCAGTGAGATTTCCAAATCTAGTAATGAATACATCAGGAGACTAAGGTATAAAACGGTGCAGACACACAAAAATGTTGTGTATTCCCGTTTTCACACTCACTTCAAGATGTATAAAAACTAAACTTGGTGTAAAGCCATGCAGATTTTCACAGCAACCTCACAACGTACGCACCTAGCGTCAAAGCAGTGATACTGTTTCTGTGTGGTCTTCCTTAATTTTTTAGATTGACATCCATGATACAAGATTTATCAAATACGCCAAAATTAATTTCATATTGTTTACAAATTTAAGGCAGTTGATTGTAATCATTCTGTAACAAAGTAATGATACATGGAATGGTCAAACTATTCCAAATACCATAGCTGCTTTACTGTTGTTATTCTCAGTACACCAAAGAGAGTATTTTAACCTGTTTATTGTATTTGTGTGTGGTATCACAGCTGCGCATGTTGTGTCGAGAGTGCAGAGAATTACAGCTTAAAGCAGAGGATACAGCTTCCAGCCCTGGATGACATTTATAGCACACGCTGCCTCAGGGAAGTTACAAGCATCTCCATGAAATCTACTCACCCATGCCACAGTCTATTTGAACTTCTTCCATCTGGCAAACATTTCAGAGCCTTTCCTGCACGTACTTCAAGCCTCAGAAACAGTTTGATCCCAAGAGCTATAAATGCACTCAATCAATCCATCAAGTGCTCCAGGTAGAACTGCTTGCACTTATAATTACAATTAACTCACTGTAAACTTGCACTGCAACTGTAATATAACACAACCTCGCCCACTTTATGAACCATTTGCACTATCTGCACTATATGTACATGTATATCATACTTATGCTTTCACATTGTATATTTTTATTTTTTTTATCATATTAATATTATTATTTGTTATAGGAAAATAATTTTATGGAGGAGTTGCATATTGAATCTCATTTTACCATACAATGGCAATAAAGGAATTCAATTCAATTTAATAGAAGAGATTATGAATATGATTATGGCTAGCTTCTAAGTCAATTTAGATTTACAAGATCATCCTCTTGGAGCTGTGGGCTGTTAGAATACTTGAATGTATACTTGATATCATTTTTATGATGAAATGCATTAAAGTATGTATATTACATTTTGTGGATAAATTATTACCTTCATTTAAATAATGTATACTGTTAATAATTGAACATGTGTGTGCACAGAGGCGCAGTGGTAGCGATGAGTTGGTGTCTCACCCAGGGATTGTTCCTGTCTTGCGCTCTTTACTTGCTGGAACTGGTGTGACCCCGGATGGATGGAATAATTAAACATGTATATCGAAGATTTTTCAATGTACCTTAAAAGTTTTAAAGAATCAGAGTTTTAAGCTTATAGCTGGTTTTACATTTATTACAGACACTTATTGTGTGGTGATTGGCTACATGGAGAAAGAAAACAGAAGGAGAGGAACTGGGGGTTGGTACATCTGATAAAGACAATACTGCTGCAATAAATTATTCCATGCAGGGTCACACCCGTCCCAGAAAGCATCTTGCAGGAGGCAGGAACAATCCCTGGACAGGGCTCCAGCTCATCGTTACCACTGCACCACCATGCCCCCACATGTTTAATACATGCTTTAATGCATTTCATCATGAAAATGATATCAAGTATACATCTTAGTATACATCTAAGTCCGCAATCTTGGTGTTACCTTTGACAGTAACCTCTCTTTTGAGAAACAAGTAAATTCTGTAGTCAAGAGTTGCTTTTTCCAACTTCGTCTATTAGGTAAGATAAAGCCTTTTTTATCTTGTAGGGATCTTGAAATAGCTACTCATGCGTTTATTTTTTCTCGCCTTGATTACTGCAACTCGCTGTATTCTGGGATTAACAAATCTCTGATACACAGGTTACAGTTGGTCCAAAATGCTGCCGCTCGCTTTCTGGTTGGGGCAAGAAAGTATGACTCTGTTTCTCCTATTTTAGCTTCTTTACACTGGCTGCCTGTCAGTTTTCGAATTGATTTTAAAATCGTGCTGCTGGTTTTTAAATCTTTACATGGGCTTGCTCCTGCCTATTTATCTGAACTGTGTGTTTTACACCAGCCATCCGGAGTGCTTAGATCTTCTGGTCATCTGTCTCTGGTTGTCCCTCGTACCAAGTGTAAAACCAAGGGGGACAGGGCTTTTGCAGCTTCTGCTCCTCACCTGTGGAACTCTTTACCTCATTACATAAAGGAGTCGTCTACAATTGAACTGTTCAAAACAAGTCTAAAGACTCATTTCTATTCACTTGTATTCCATGACCTTCAGTAATACTGATGGTTTCTTCTTTGTGATTATATAACATTACTTTTTTTTTTTATGTATATAACATTACTTCTATTTATTATGTACTAGCAAAATACCCGCGCTTCGCAGCGGAGAAGTAGTGTGTTAAAGAGGTTATGTAAACATATATATATACATATACATATATACATATATATACATATCTACATATGTACACACATATATATACTGTATACATATGCACATATATATATAAATATAGACATACATATATACATTCATACATACATTTACATATATATATATATATATACATATCTACTTATATATATATATATATATATATATATATATATATATATATATATATATATATATATATATATATATATATATATATATATAATAGAATGGTTGAAAATAGTTTACTGTCAAATAATGCAAAGAGTACGCGACACCTCAGACGTCAGCGCTAGAGGCGAAGCCCCTAACATTGCGGCACGGCGTGTGGTTCGTTTATTTGACAGCATGTAGATCGGGGTAATTACATTCACGGCATTCATAGTCTGAATCACAATCTGATTGTATGGGTGGTTACCTAACAGGTAACGCTTATGGTTGGCCAGCAAGTCAGCTAACATCAGCCACGGTGCCTTCAGTTGTGAGAAGCAGATCATAGAATGGTTGAAAATAGTTTACTGTCAAATAAAACAGAGTACGCGACACGTGTTTCGCCCTAATTCTTGGCTCATCAGGCGTACACACTCACTGCACTCCCTTACGGGAATCGAACCTCGGACGTCAGCACTAGAGGGGCTTCGCAGCGGTGAAGTATTGCTTTTAAATTTTAATTAAGAAGAAAAGAAAACCTTTTTAAATTGAGGGAAAATATACCAATAACAATTTGTTAAGGATCTGTTTTTTTGTGAAGCTGCCTTTACACAGCCTGTCCGCTGTTTTATAAACGAACGCCATATAAGGCCGTCCTTTCTCCTTCACAGTCAGTTCATGTGATTACATGGGAGGCGTGATGACGCGATACGCAACCCCCACAACCCCGCCTCCCACGGCCAGCGAGCTGCAGTCCATTACTGTATATGGACAAAAAGGAGGTTCCAGTTATGACCGTTACGCTTTGAATTTCGAAATGAAACCTGCCTAACTTTTGTAAGTAAGCTGTAAGGAATGAGCCTGCCAAATTTCAGCCTTCCACCTACACGGGAAGTTGGTGAATTAGTGATGAGTGAGTGAGTGAGTGAGTGAGTGAGTGAGTGAGTGAGTGAGTGAGTGAGTGAGTGAGTGAGTGAGTGAGTGAGTGAGTGAGTGAGTGCTTTGCCTTTTATTAGTATAGATTTTATTTTATGTTCATATATTTTATTTCTATTTATGTTTTATGTTAATTATTTTGTTTTTCTTTTATTCTATTATTGTAAAGCACTTTGGCCACAGCATTACTATGTTGCTTTAAATGTGCTATATAAATAAATTGACATTGACATTGACAATTGTACAATGTACAAAACAGTCAATTGGAAATATTATTTAAAAATAACTTACCATTTTCTAAGCCTGCTTAATCTTGTGCAGGGTCATGGGGGCTGGAGCCTATCCAACAAGCACTAGCAGGAACAATCCCTTAGACAACACACAGCCCAGCACAAGGGATCACAGTCCTAGAGTCAGTTTTAGTATCGCTAATCCACCTAACCTGCATGTCTTTGGATTGAGGAAACTGCAGCACCTGGAGGAAACCCACACCAACACAGGGAGAACGTGCAAACCCCACGCATGGAGGACCTCAGATGCAAATCCTGGTTTCCTTACTGCGAGACAGCCACCGCACCTCTGCACCACCAGACCACCCTGTTTAAAAATACATTTCTTAAATTAACTTCGTTTAAAAAATTACATCCTGGCAAGTGGGACAGTGGGTAGCGCTGCTGCCTCACAGTTAGGAGACCTGGGTTTGCTTCCCGGGTCCTCCCTGTGTGGAGTTTGCATGTTCTCCCCGTGTCTGCGTGGGTTTCCTCCGGGTACTCCGGTTTCCACCCACAGTCCAAAGACATGCAGGTTAGGTGCATTGGCGATCCTAAGTTGTCCCTAGTGTGTGCTTGGTGTGTGTATGTGTGTGTGTATGTATGCGATGGCGCCCTGCCAGGGGTTTGTTTCCTGCCTTGCGCCCTGTGTTGGCTGGGATTGGCTCCAGTAGACCCCCGTGACCCTGTAGTTGGGATATAGCGGGTTGAATAATGGATGGATGGAAATTACATCCTTATTAACTGCTAGTATTTTAAAGAAATTTCTGTTTTTACTTTTTTTGTCATGCATTTTTAAATCTTACAAATATTTTGTAAACACACATAATTAAAAACTTATTGTAAAAAGCGTATTATGTTTCATACCACTTGTCACTGAAATAGATTATCAAGTGTGAAAATTAATGGAAGGATTTTATTAATTCAGTGCTTTAAATATTTATTTTCATATCCTGAACAAATTTCAGATGCTAATGGAAATCTTCGATTAAAACACACTGTTTTCATTAATATGCGGCTTACCTTGATACTGCAAATTCTGCTATACTTTGAATGTTTAGGTGCTGCACAAACCTTCGCCTATCGGTAATTGACCTTGTGAATTTAATGTGGTATACATTATTTGTTGCACAGTAAAAAAAATGAGTAGTATCAACTTGCAGAGCCACAGCACCATACGTCACCGCAGCTGTAGACCGAGAAGGGTATTGCTGCAGACCGGAGACATTATGGGTGGATCTAGAGGCGGGATAATTGTCAATCAAATGAGACTTCAGCAAATCATATTGTGCTAATTCAGAACTTCAACGAATGAAATTGTTATTACTGTACAACAATCAAAAACTCACCTGTCCAATTATCAACGTTTGAAGTTGTCTATCATGTGTAACTTTAACGAATCGTTTCACAGTTCGTGATCCCTACCTCTTTGAGGTTCCGCCTTATAGAGTTTCCTCTTAAATCACCTGCCATTGTACCAAGCGACAAAACTCCATTAAACGAAAGTAGACAAAAAAGAAGCATTAGACAAAAGAAGAAGTGACGAAACTAATTGCTCATATTTTTGACAATGGAAGTAAGTGTGCTGCGAAATGAAAACGTTTGAAACATGCAGTTTTTTTCATTTTTTTAATAACTTTGTTTTGCATGGTATGTTTGTACCGTGATCCTTTGCATTTGTATTAATAATCATTTTCACTGTAGTAATTGATTTATATTCAGTGCTTGAAGTGGATTGGCACTCAGCTGTACCAGCAACTCTTCAAATTCCACAAGGCAAGTTTCACGAGAACTCCTCGACTGTGCATGGAAAACGAAAAAAAAAACTTTTACAAGCATCTTGGAAACGCTTGATCAGTTATTCTGTCATGAAGCAGGCTTTTGACAAAGTTCAGATTGACTACAATGGTGCACGATGTTACCTTTTTTTCTTTTCAGTTTAGTTCTTTTTGTTGCAGTTCTTGGAGCAACACGTCTAAATTGTAATCTGCGATGTTCTTGTACCATCAATTTTAATAGAATTTCATGGTAGTTTTGTGCAGATGATGCCTGACATTTCTAAACTGTTAAAGACTTTCCTGCAATGGGCAGTGCGCCACTAAATTGTATGTGACTCAGGCTGACAGTCGCAATGTTCACAGAGCCTTTTCAATTTAATTACAAGTGACATTTATATTTTTACCTTTCAGCCAACTTGCTACAAGAATAACTTCTGGAAATTGGATGTTAATGAAAAATCAGGTAAACTGCAAACAACCGTCTGTTAAACTTGTAATTCACTTGTAGTGTTTGACTTTCACGTGTGTCTTTTTTCTTTCCTTCTTTTCGTAGGACATCCCTGCTGGTTCAGTAGACTGGAATAGACATGTTGATGGTATGTGAATATGAACTGTAAGCTTTATGTAACTTTACATTTGTGTTTAGATTGTTTATGATTTCAGTACTTTATCTCTTATTCTCTCTCAGTATGCTCTTTATCTGACTATGGAGGAACCCTTTGATTTTACTGTCAGTCTTTTAAAGATGCTGATAATATATATATTTTTTTCTTCATGTGTGGCATACTTTTAACTGTGGCCTTCATTTAACTTTCCCTCCACTATTAATGGCACCCCTTATAAAAATGTTAATTTTAAAAGTATGTATTTCTTGATGAGGGCTTTGTTTTTCTTTGAATGAAATTGTTGCAATTAAAAGTCAGATGTTTCTCATTTTTTCAGTGCAAGATGACATTTCTTCAGCAAACAGGGATTTTTTTTTCTAACCCTTCTTACTAATTTTTACAAGGGGTGCCAATAATAGTGGAGAACACTGTATATATCCTTTTTATCTTAGGATGATATGCCTGTGACTTGCATATTACTTTAGGTAGTGTCCAGATTGGGGTATTCATAATACTCTGAAATAATGGATGTATTCTAAAAAACTATTGAGATAACCATGAACAAGAGTTTTTGTAGTGAACCACAGAGTAATTCTCACAATTTGAACTGTACTCCAATATGTCCACTTTTCTGAGGAAACCGGAGTGTTCAGACCAAAACCAGATAATTTGCATAAGACAAATACTACATATGACAATTTGATGTATTTGTGTGCATCCACAGTGGCTGTGTGGCTGCAGTAGGGCAGCTGACTCAAGAACAAGGGGCTCGGGTTTATGTGACTGCAGAGACCAGCAGGGCCTCCAGGAGGACTCAACATGAAAAACTGTTGGAGTTCATCATAAAGGACCACTTGCTGCTAACTTAGTTCAGATAACAAGTAAAACTTTGTTATTGTAATCTAGTAGCAGAGAACTATGATGACTTTATAGCACTAAACTCTTGTATTTGCTTGTCCAACAGGCTCCTGTATCTCAAAAGGTGTCATTCAAATGGTTTAAAAATGATGAAGATCCTAAAGGTCACCGGGTAATGACCTATATACAGTAGAAGATGAGGAGCTGACAGATGGCCTCTACAACTACCTGATGAAGTGCTGTCAAGAGCTGTAGGCACTTTTGTAAAGATCGACAGAGTTCACATCATTCTGGATGTGCTGATGCCAGAGGCTCATTTGGCTTCAGCGAATCTCTAATGAGTACAGAAAGTGTCTCTATGAGTAACGTCCTCTCAGTTTCTGTGTTTGTGCTTTGCTCTTATTAAAACTCGAGGAACAGTTGAGAGGATTTCTCTACCAGAAGCAGACGGGTCTGTTCATTGATGGACCAGTAGAGAGTGAGTGGGATGTCATGTGGTGTTTTCTTTTCAGCACCATCATTCTGTTAAACAGAATAACATTTCACTTGTAGTGAATTTAGACGAGAATATAAACTAAATATATATAAATATATGTTTAAAGTGAAATTTAAAATATGTATTAATACACTTTTAGTATTGGTGAAAATAAATCTTTTTTTTTTTTTTTAAGGTGAGCGAAGAGTTTGACAAAGTTGAGCTTCCAACTGTTGGAGTACGAGGACAGACAGCATCACTGAGGCATTTCAACATGAAGTTTCCATCTCAATGCCTCCTCTAATAAACATGTCACTTGCTTTGTTTGTCTTTTACTTTTTTATTTCTGAGTGTTAAACTGAGTGTTAATGATGGAATTGTGTATAATTGATTTAACTATTCATCCATCCATAAATAAATAAATAAATTAAATAAATAATTGCATTATTTACAATTCATGTAAATAACAAAGGACGCTTTGTTATTGTTAAGGATTGTTAATTAAGTTCTATATATTTGAAATTGTTTGCTTATCTGTTTTAGCCAATTCATGCCATCTGCATTTTTTTGTTAATTTTTATAACTGCATTGTAGTTTTATTCCTTTTTTGTACATTACAAGCAAACATGTCTATCTCCATTACATTGTTCTTTTATTTATATATAATATATAGAGGTGGGCATACTGCAGTTTTGATACTTCAGCTTCAGTATATTCCCTGATCAGTCTGTTTGTTAAATTAATGTTCTTTGTCCATTCTTTCTTTCAATTTACCTGACCCATTATTATTGTTAATTGTAAGTATTTCTTGAAATGGTTGTACAATTTATAAGGAATAATTATTAATAAAATTTTGTTTTTGGTAGTCACAATACTGAGTGTTTTAATTTATGCTGGTCCAGTCAACTCGTGAATTAACACAACTAGAACTGATAGATTTGAGCAGAGCCTCCTCTTGTATCAACACCATCTACAAATGGCACTTTGCTGGACTCACCGGTAATCCCACAGGATAAAACAGCTTGGAAACTGAGCATCCTGATCAAGACTTTGCTGTTCACTTACAAAGACAGTCTAGAACAATAAGGTTCTTACTTATCTTTATTTAGGAGTCACAATTTCAATAAAACTTGCATTTTTTAACTGAAAATACAGGTTTTACATATGGGAACAAAATTAAAGAAAAAGGATTGTATACTCCTGAAGCTCAGTATTCTAAAACAGCTATAACCTCGTTATTCTAAGGTCTTGACATTAAGTGTGTATATAAACTGCTCAAAAAATTAAAGGAGCACTTTGAAAACACATGAGATCTCAACAGGAAAAAAAATCCTGCTGGCTATCTCTACTGCTATGGTGATGTGTTAGGAATGTAAGGATGGCACATGGTTTGATGGAAATAAAAATGATCCACCTACAAAGGCCTGAATTCAAAGACACCCCGAAAATCAAAGTGAAAAAATGATGCAGTGGCAGGCAGGCAAGTTCATTTTGCCGTAATTTCATTGCAGCAACTCCAAATTATACTCAGTAGTTTGTATGGCCCTCACATGTTTGTATACATGCCTGACAACATTGGGGGCCATGTTCCTAATGAGACAATGGACGGTGTCCTGGCGGATTGAGGTCAGGTGAGTGAGTGTGGGGACCTGTCAGTGGTATCAATTCCTTCATCCTCTCGCCACATGAGGCCAGGCATTGTCGTGCACCAGGAGGAATCAGCATAGGGTCTGACAATGGGTCCAAGGATTTCATCCCGATATGTAATGGCAGTCAAGGTGCCGTTGTCTAACCTGTAGAGGTCTGTGCGTCCCTCCATGGATATGCCTCCCCAGATATTCTCCACAGCTTCTTCAGACCCTTTCACGTCTGTCACATGTGCTCAGGGTGAACCTGCTCTCATCTGTGAAAAGCACAGGGCGCCAGTGGTGGACCTACCAATTCTGGTATTCTATGGCAAATGCCAATCGAGCTTCACGGTGCCCACTAGAGGATGTCGGGCCTCAGGCCACCCTCATGAAGTCTGTTTCTGATTGTTTGGTCAGAGACATTCACACCAGTGTTCTGCATGCCTGCTGGAGGTCATTTTATAGGCTCTGGCAGTGCTCATCCTGTTCCTCCTTGGCCAAAGGAGCAGATACCAGTGGGTCCTGCTGATGGGTTAAGGACCTTCTACGCGGGGCCCTGTCCAGCTCTCCTAGAATCTCCTCTTTGCCCATGAGACTGTGCTAGGAAACATAGCAAACCTTCTGGCAATGGGAAGCACGTATTGATGTGCCTGCAATCCTGGAGAAATTGGACAACCTGTGCCACCAACATTGCTGTTTCTGCTGACTCACTGTTCCAGCTGGCTTCTTACGTGCCTGTCAGGGCCTATTTTTTACTGATATAATTTCTCAGCTTTCTGACTTTCGAACACAGGTGTCCTGGTCCCCCTTCTTCTGTCCTCGGGTAGTTTCTGTGCGTCATTCTTATCTATTCTTCCTCTCTTAATACTGGTAATTTTCCTTTTTTATTAGAAAATGCAATATGACTGATTTTTTTAGTTAACCATTTGCTTGACCTATCTTATTTGCTTAACATTCTAATTTATGCTTAATTCTTAATGTTTTAGAAGCTATTAATTACTTTTATGCCTAATGTATAAAATTTTTTCCTTCTGTACTTCTTTTACCATGGTGGCTCCCCTGCTACACCCATCTGGGCTACTCAACATGAGAGTCACCTACCTGCAGGAACAGCTGCCTTTCACTCTGCTCCAGTAGCCCTCCGATTCTTGGCTACGTCGGGCTCCAAACTGGACTGAGACTTGGGTTATTTCCCCAGTGGCCAAGCCGCTCACGCTGGGGCTAAACCAGCCCAAAGCCTCCTCGACTCCTGCTCCTGTCAACGGTTAGTCGTCGCCTCTACTGGTCACTCCAGCTACTTTATCGCTAAGCTGGAGCGACCACTTCCTTCAGCCCCACTGAGTGTCGGCCAAACACTCCTCTCTTGGGCTCACCTCCAAGCTGCCTGTTTTCTGTCATGCGAGCCTGCTCTTGCTCGCTCACTCGTTCGCTCGCTCTCCTTCCTCACACCGGGTCTCTCCACCTGCTTCCTGTCTTCTCGCTACCTTCCGTTCTCTTCTTTCTTTCCTTTTTCTTTCCTTTCTAGCCGACTCACGCTTCTATATATCGAGAGGGCATGGCAGCTGCAGCAAATTAGCACTCCCAGGAACAATCACAGATGCAGGCAGTCTCTCACCTGTGCACTTAGGTGAGAAACGC
Organism: Erpetoichthys calabaricus; assembly: GCF_900747795.2. Classification (NCBI taxonomy): domain Eukaryota; kingdom Metazoa; phylum Chordata; class Cladistia; order Polypteriformes; family Polypteridae; genus Erpetoichthys; species Erpetoichthys calabaricus. Next base: position 111,029,503 of record NC_041402.2, on the reverse strand, counting down.
CCACACCACAAATCCCCCTGAGAACTGCTTCAGCCACACAACCACCATGCCCCCTCGCTAAGCCGCGAACGTGATTATTTATTTTAAAACGGGCCTTTTGAACGGGTGCTGTGGACCCGCTATACCTCAGGGTCATCTCATTGTTGCCCACCTAGTGCACCAAAGCAGCTGAAACTGATGAACAAGCCCCTCTGCTACTTAACTGACCAGATCAATAGCCCACCAATGTCATTGACTCGATGCTATACTCTCATTAAAGAGGGTTCCTTTAATTTTTTGAGCAGTATATATATATATATATATATATATATACAGTGCATCCGGAAAGTATTCACAGCGCATCACTTTTTCCACATTTTGTTATGTTACAGCCTTATTCCAAAATGGATTAAATTCATTTTTTTCCTCAGAATTCTGCACACAACACTCCATAATGACTACGTGAAAAAAGTTTACTTGAGGTTTTTGCAAATTTATTAAAAATAAAAAAATTGAGAAAGCACATGTATATAAGTATTCGCAGCCTTTGCCATGAAGCTCAAAATTGAGCTCAGGTGCATCCTGTTTCCCCTGATCATCCTTGAGATGTTTCTGCAGCTTAATTGGAGTCCACCTGTGGTAAATTCAGTTGATTGGACATGATTTGGAAAGGCACACACCTGTCTATATAAGGTCTCACAGTTGACAGTTCATGTCAGAGCACAAACCAAGCATGAAGTCAAAGGAATTGTCTGTAGACCTCCGAGACAGGATTGTCTCGAGGCACAAATCTGGGGAAGGTTACAGAAAATTTTCTGCTGCTTTGAAGGTCCCAATGAGCACAGTGGCCTCCATCATCCGTAAGTGGAAGAAGTTCAAAACCACCAGGACTCTTCCTAGAGCTGGCCGGCCATCTAAACTGAGTGATCGGGGAGAAGGGCCTTAGTCAGAGAGGTGACCAAGAACCCGATGGTCACTCTGTCAGATCTCCAGAGGTCCTCTGTGGAGAGAGGAGAACCTTCCAGAAGGACAACCATCTTTGCAGCAATCCACCAATCAGGCCTTTATGGTAAAAGGCACATCGCAGTCCTCCTGGAGTTTGCCAAAAGGGACCTGAAGGGCTCTCAGACCATGAGAAAGAAAATTCTGTGATCTGATGGGACAAAGATTGAACTCTTTGGTGTGAATGCCAGGCGTGACGTTTGGAGGAAACCTGGCACCATCCCTACAGTGAAGCATGGTGGTGGCAGCATCATGCTGTGGGGATGTTTTTCAGCAGCATGGACTGGGAGACTAGTCAGGATAAAGGGAAAGATGACCGCAGCAATGTACAGAGACATCTTGGATGAAAACCTGCTCCAGAGTGCTCTTGACCTCAGACTGGGGCGACGGTTCATCTTTCAGCAGGACAACGACCCTAAGCACACAGCCAAGATATCAAAGGAGTGGCTTCAGGACAACTCTGTGAATGTCCTTGAGTGGCCCAGCCAGAGCCCAGACTTGAATCCGATTGAACATCTCTGGAGAGATCTTAAAATGTCTGTGCACCGACGCTTCCCATCCAACCTGATGGAGCTTGAGAGGTGCTGCAAAGAGGAATGGGCGAAACTGGCCAAGGATAGGTGTGCCAAGCTTGTGGCATCATATTCAAGAAGACTTGAGGCTGTAATTGCTGCCAAAGGTGCATCGACAAAGTATTGAGCAAAGGCTGTGAATATTTATGTACATGTGATTTCTCAGTTTTTTTATTTTTAATAATATTTGCAAAAACCTCAAGTAAACTTTTTTCACATTGTCATTATAGGGTGTTGTGTGCAGAATTCTGAGGAAAAAAATTAATTTAATCCATTTTGGAATAATGCTGTAACATAACAAAAGGTGGAAAAAGTGATGCACTGTGAATACTTTCTGGATGCACAGTATATATATATCTATACTAATAAAAGGCAAAGCCCTCATTGACTGACTGACTGACTGACTGACTGACTGACTCACTCACTCACTCACTCACTCACTCACTCACTCACTCACTCACTCACTCACTCACTCACTCATCACTAATTCTCCAACTTCCCGTGTAGGTAGAAGGCTGAAATTTGGCAGGCTCATTCCTTACAGCTTACTTACAAAAGTTAGGCAGGTTTCATTTCGAAATTCTACGCGTAATGGTCATAACTGGAACCTGTTTTTTGTCCATATACTTTAATGGAGGAGGTGGAGTCACGTATCGCATCATCACGCCTTCTACGTAATCACGTGAACTGAAAACAAGGAAGAGATTTACAGCACGAGTCAAACGCGGGAACGAAGGTAAATGACGTTAATTGTTGAGTGTCTTTTAATACTGTGTAAGCATACATATTAACACATGTGCAATTAAACATGTGCATTTACGGGGTGATTTCTCAGAATTAAAAGCTCGCCTTTTATCAAACGCGGGAACAAAGGTAAATGACGTTAATTGTTGAGTGTCTTTTAATACTGTGTAAGCATACATATTAACACATGTGCAATTAAATGTGTGCATTTATGGGGTGATTTCTCAGGCTTAAAATCTCGCCTTTTATTAAAAAGGTAAATGCAAACTGTTTTCATTCTGAAGGGCACAAACCACTTTAGATTTCAGCCGTTAAACGCGCAAAAATGTCGGTACACCAGATAAATAAGCGCAGCATATTATCAGTTGCATTGTATGCTTACAAAACATATAGAAATGTGTTAATCGTTAACTAATAGTATGGGATGGTTTTTTTGACTCGCGCCTTGATTTAAACGATTGCATGTCTTGGTGGGTTTGCGTAGCTTATTGTCAATATCTTTACACCTTTTTTTAAGACTTATTGACTGAAACGGGCTTTCACGAAAAAAGTTAGGGCTTTGCTACAGGATACACCCTCCACAAGTTAAGGAAGTAAAAATAAAAGGTATATATTTCTATTTTATTTAAACCTTTTAAGTTCGTATGCATAGCCCCATTTGGCTGTTTTAGTTTTTTTTTTTTCTTTCTTCAGTAATATTTAATTTCCTTAAAGAAAAACAACATATGCATTTTACTTTTTTTGTATCTCTTTAGTAATATTTTAGTGTAAAAGGATAACCAGTATTAACACATGTGCAATTAAACGTGTGCATTTACGGGGTGATTTCTCAGGCTTAAAAGCTCGCCCTTTATTAAAAAGATAAATGCAAACTGTTTTCATTCTGAAGGGCACAAACCACGTTGGATTTCAGCCGTTAAACAAGCAAAAATGTCCATACACCAGATAAATAAGCGCAACATATTATCAGTTGTATTGTATGCTTACAATACATATAGAAATGTGTTAATCGTTAACTAATAGTATGGGATGGTGTTTCTCGACTCTCGCCTTGATTTAAACGATTCCATGTCTTGGTGGGTTTGCGTAGCTTATTGTCAATAACTTTACACCTGTTTTTAAGACTTATTGACTGAAACGGGCTTTCACGAAAAAACTTTGCTACAGGATACACCCTCCACAAGTTAAGGAAGTAAAAATAAAGGTATATATTTCTGTTTTATTTAAACCTTTTAAGTTCGTATGCATAGCCCCATTTAGCTGTTTTAGTTTTTTTTTTCTTTCTTCAGTAATATTTAATCTCCTTAAAGAAAAACAACATATGCATTTTACTTTTTTTGTATCTCTTTAGTAATATTTTAGTGTAAAAGGATAACCAGTATTTAAACCTTTTATGTTACTTTATAAAGTTATTTTACACAATGTTGAAAAATTAATAAGAAAGCTACATATTTTGGCAGCTGCTGCTTTAATTTTCAATGAAATGAAAAAAGCTCTCCAAGAGAAAACCTCAATGAAGAAGAAACAGTTTGCACTGTCTAAAAAGGAGAAACCGTGATTTATAAAGGTTTGCTGCAGATGACTTAACTGAAAATAAATGAATAGTTCCTGTGTGTATAATACATATTTATCTATTTGACTTATGCCTTTATTCCAGCAACTTGCAACATCTGAGGTACAATTTGTTACATTACTTTGGTTTTTTGCAACACAGGCAGGTGAAGTGACTTCCTCAGGGTCAGTACCAGGATTTGAACTGACAAGCTCCGGGTTTGCTGAAATATTACTGAAGAAAGAAAAAAAACGACAACGGGCAAATGGGGCTTTGCATACAAATGTCCATCCATCCATTATCCAACCTGCTATATCCTAAATACAGGAGCCAATCCTTGCCAACACAGGGCACAAGGCAGGAAACAAACCACGGGCAGGTGCCAGCCCAACGCAGGGCGCACACACCCACACACACCCACACACCACGGACAATAATTAGAATTGCCAATGCACCTAACCTGCATGTCTTTGGACTGTGGGAGGAAACCGGAGTACCCGGAGGAAACACAGACAGACACGAGGAGAACATTCAAACTCCACGCAGGGAAGCGAACCCGGGTCTCCTAACTGGCACCTTTCACTGCGCCACCATACCGCCCGCATACAAACTTAAAAGGTTCAAATAAAACAGAAATATATACCTTTTATTTTTACTTCCTTAACTTGTGGAGGGTGTATCCTGTAGCAAAGCCCTAACTTTTTTCATGAAAGCCCCTTTCAGTCAATAAGCCTTAAAAACAGGTGTAAAGCTAAACTTGCAGCACCACTATTCAATTACACTTGCCTAACGCCTCTCCTAAGGGGAAATACTGTGGGATCTGGGCATCTGTCAAAGCACCAATCACAGGCCCGATTAGAAAGCGGGAAGCTGTGATTTGTCGTCTCCCTCCCATGTAACAATCACAGCCCGTGTTACAACGCACTATGTATGTATGCGTATATATGTGTATGTGTGTGTGTATGTATGTGTGTATATGTATGTGTATATATATGTTGATATGTGTGTGTATATATATATATACCCCTCCTTTAACCGTCACCTTATCGTGGTGGAGGGGTTTGCGTGTCCCAATGATCCTAGGAGCTCTGTTGTCCGGGGCTTTATGCCCCTGGTAGGGCCACCCAAGGCAAACTGGTCCTAGGTGAGGGATGAGACAAAGAGCGGTTAAACAAACCTCCTATGAAGAAAAACAATTTTGGACGGCGTTTTCCCTTGCCCGGACGCGGGTCACCGGGGCCCCACTCTGGAGCCAGGCCTGGAGGTGGGGCTCGATGGCGAGCGCCTGGTGGCCGGGCCTGCACCCATGGGGCTCGGCCGGGCACAGCCCGAAGAGGCAACGTGGGTCCCCCTTCCCATGGGCTCACCACCTATGGGAGGGGCCAAGGAGGTCGGGTGCAGTGTGAGTTGGGTGGTGGCCGAAGGCGGGGACCTTGGCGGTCCGATCCTCGGCTACAGAAACTGGCTCTTGGGACGTGGAATGTCACCTCTCTGAAGGGGAAGGAGCCTGAGCTAGTGCGCGAAGTTGAGAGGTTCCGGCTAGATATAGTCGGACTCACCTCGACGCACAGCTTGGACTCTGGAACCAATCTCCTTGAGAGGGGCTGGACTCTCTACCACTCTGGAGTTGCCCCCGGTGAGAGGCGCCGAGCAGGTGTGGGTATACTTATTGCCCCCCAACTTGGAGCCTGTACATTGAGGTTTACCCCGGTGGACGAGAGGGTAGCCTCCCTTCGCCTTCGGGTGGGGGGACGGGTCCTAACTGTTGTTTGTGCGTATGCACCGAACAGCAGTTCGGAGTACCCACCCTTTTTGGAGTCCCTGGACGGGGTGCTAGAGGGCATACCTTCTGGGGACTCCCTCGTTCTGCTGGGAGACTTCAATGCTCACGTGGGCAATGACAGTGAGACCTGGAAGGGCGTGATTGGGAGGAATGGCCCCCCTGATCTGAACCCGAGCGGTGTTTTGTTATTGGACTTCTGTGCTCGTCACGGATTGTCCATAACGAACACCATGTTCAAGCATAGGGGTGTTCATATGTGCACTTGGCACCAGGACACCCTAGGCCTCAGTTCGATGATCGACTTTGTGGTCGTGTCGTCGGACTTGCGGCCACATGTCTTGGACACTCGGGTGAAGAGAGGGGCGGAGCTGTCAACTGATCACCACCTGGTGGTGAGTTGGCTTCGATGGTGGGGGAGGATGCCGGTCAGACCTGGTAGGCCCAAACGTGTTGTGAGGGTCTGCTGGGAACGTCTGGCAGAGCCCCCTGTCAGAAGTAGCTTCAACTCCCACCTCCGGCAGAACTTCGACCACATCCCGAGGGAGGTGGGGGACATTGAGTCCGAATGGGCCATGTTCCGTGCCTCTATTGTTGAGGCAGCTGACCGGAGCTGTGGCCGTAAGGTGGTCGGTGCCTGTCGTGGCAGCAATCCCCGAACCCGCTGGTGGACACCGGCGGTGAAGGATGCCGTCAAGCTGAAGAAGGAGTCCTACAGGACCCTTTTGTCCTGTGGGACCCCGGAGGCAGCTGATAGGTACCGGCAGGCCAAGCGGAATGCGGCTTTGGTGGTTGCTGAGGCAAAAACTCGGGCGTGGGAGGAGTTTGGGGAGGCCATGGAGAATGACTTTCGGACGGCTTCGAGGAGATTCTGGTCCACCATCCGGCGTCTCAGGAAGGGGAAGCAGTGCAGTGTCAACACTGTATATGGTGGGGATGGTGCGCTGCTGACCTCGACTCGGGACGTTGTGGGTCGGTGGGGGGAATACTTCGAAGACCTCCTCAATCCCATTAACATGCCTTCCAATGAGGAAGCAGAGCCTGGGGACTCAGAGGTGGGCTCCCCCATCTCTGGGACTGAGGTCACCGAGGTGGTCAAAAAACTCCTTGGTGGCAGGGCCCCGGGGGTGGATGAGATACGCCCGGAGTTCCTCAAGGCTCTGGATGTTGTAGGACTGTCTTGGCTGACACGCCTCTGCAACATCGCATGGACATCAGGGACAGTGCCTCTGGATTGGCAGACCGGGGTGGTGGTCCCCCTCTTTAAGAAGGGGGATCGGAGGGTGTGTTCCAACTACAGAGGGATCACACTCCTCAGTCTCCCTGGAAAAGTCTATTCAGGGGTCCTGGAGAGGAGGGTCCGTCGGATAGTCGAGCCTCGGATTCAGGAGGAACAGTGTGGTTTTCGTCCTGGTCGCGGAACAGTGGACCAGCTCTATACCCTTAGCAGGGTCCTGGAGGGTGCATGGGAGTTTGCCCAACCAGTCTACATGTGTTTTGTGGACTTAGAAAAGGCATTCGACCGTGTCCCTCGGGGAATCCTGTGGGGGGTACTCCGAGAGTATGGGGTACCGGCCCCCCTGATAAGGGCTGTTCAGTCCCTGTACGATCGGTGCCAGAGCTTGGTCCGCATTGCCGGCAGTAAGTCGAACCCGTTTCCAGTGAGAGTTGGACTCCGCCAGGGCTGCCCTTTGTCAGTGATTCTGTTCATAACTTTTATGGACAGAATTTCTAGGCGCAGCCAGGGTGTTGAGGGGGTCCGGTTTGGTGGGCTCAGGATTGGGTCACTGCTTTTTGCAGATGATGTTGTCCTGTTTGCTTCATCAGGCCGTGATCTTCAGCTCTCTCTGGATCGGTTCGCAGCCGAGTGTGAAGCGGCTGGGATGAGAATCAGCACCTCCAAATCCGAGACCATGGTCCTCAGCCGGAAAAGGGTGGAGTGCCCTCTCAGGGTTGGTAGCGAGATCCTGCCCCAAGTGGAGGAGTTCAAGTATCTCGGGGTCTTGTTCACGAGTGAGGGAAGAATGGAGCGTGAGATCGACAGGCGGATCGGTGCGGCATCCGCAGTAATGCGGGCATTGCATCGGTCTGTCGTGGTGAAAAAGGAGCTGAGCCGCAAGGCGAAGCTCTCAATTTACCAGTCGATCTATGTTCCTACCCTCACCTATGGTCATGAGCTATGGGTAGTGACCGAAAGAACGAGATCGCGAATACAAGCGGCTGAAATGAGTTTCCTCCGCAGGGTGTCTGGGCTTTCCCTTAAAGATAGGGTGAGAAGCTCAGTCATCCGGGAGGGGCTCAGAGTAGAGCCGCTGCTCCTCCGCATCGAGAGGAGTCAGATGAGGTGGCTTGGGCATCTGATCAGGATGCCTCCTGGACGCCTCCCTGGTGAGGTGTTCCGGGCACGTCCAACCGGGAGGAGGCCCCGGGGAAGACCCAGGACACACTGGAGGGACTATGTCTCTCGACTGGCCTGGGAACGCCTTGGGATTCTCCCGGAAGAGCTAGAAGAAGTGGCCGGGGAGAGGGAAGTCTGGGCATCTCTGCTCAAGCTGCTGCCCCCGCGACCCGACCTCGGATAAGCGGGAGACAATGGATGGATGGATGGATGGATATATATATATATATATATATATATATATATATATATATATATATATATATATATATATATATATATATATATATATATATATATATATATATATATATATATATATATATATATATATATGTGTATATATATATATATATATATATGTATATATGTGTGGATGTGTATATGTATATATATATATATATGTATATATAGATATGTGAATATGTAGATATGTATATGTATATATATGTTTACATAACCTGTTTAACACACTACTGAACACAACAGTGATGTAAACCAGTTTTTCAGTATAAACCTGTGACAAATGAGAATAAAAAAAATGCCTTACCAGAAATATCATTGCCAAAATAAATTCCCAGCTGATTGAATAATTTAATGGTTAACACTTGACAGACTCAGTGTAGTGAGTGCTAAAAGGACCGGTAAAGTGGAGTCATTTACAGCTGCACAGATTGTTATGTCAGGGCCATAATTCTGCTCTCTTGGTTTTTAGTTCTGTACTGGAGTATACAGACTCTGTATGTTATTAATATGCCATTTGCTTGTGTAGTCATATAGAATTATGCCCAGCTGAAATATCTGCCATCTCTATCTTGTTACCAGTCGTGATGCTGATGCACATCAGTGCCTGCTATACAGTTGGACTCCTGGCCTCCTCCTCCAGTCTCAGAAACCCTAAAGACAGGATGACGTGTTTAGCAGACCACTAGGACCTGATGGAGTCAAATGGAGGCTAAATGAGATATGAACAAACATTTGTCATGTTTTAATCTCTAAATGTAACTTTTGCATGTGTAATATGTATTATAATAAACATATATTTGATGATCTTAAAGAGGTATTAAAAATCCCAAAAGTAATAAAGATCCAATTAAGTCAAATAATTGAATAGTCTGATTAACAGGTGCACAGTCACAAAAACTGCAAAATGACTACTCTTTTTAAGGCATAATATTTGCTCTTCACAGATCGTTTAACATAGTAAACTTCATTATAAAAATAATAATTGAAAGGTGACTATTAGCTCTATGATAACTGTGTGTCTTACATTTAACATTGATAACAGGTAGTGACAGCCAATGGATGTTTTCGATTCACAATTTTATTGCCAGCTTTCTTAATGTTGTCTGTTCCCTAATACATGAACTTGAGAGTGTCAAGTATGTGATTTGTAATATTCTGTAATCATAATACAGCTAAAAGAACAAACCTGAATATGAGATCCACAGGCAAGAAACTCACTAGAGCTGCTCGTATGTTGAGAACAGACATGAAGGTCACAGAATATTTGACAGACATCAGCAAACAAAGAACAGAGGCTGATCTGCAGGCAGAAGGGGCTACAATGGAATATTAGGAAAACGTAAATAAATAAACGTTGTGTATTTCAGAAGTAAAGATATTATTTTATCAGTATATTCAAAGTTTAAAATTGTAATACGTTTATAGCCCGTCTTTAAGGTGACATGTTAAATGTAGGCGACTATTTCATTTGGACATTCCAGTAAACAACAACAGTCAAACATTTGTTTTAATCTGACTGACTCAATCAAGTAGAGAACACACTTAAGTCTACGTCAATCCATTAAAATTAGGCGGACACAAATTTGTATTCATATGTTCATTGAAATTTTCTTCAGATGTTGTTTCGTAACAATAAACATCTCATATCCAAACTTTTATTATCATTATTTTTCAAAACTGCTAATCATAAATGAATCATGACTCAGGCTCCGTTCCCTGGACACTTTTTACTTTTTACTACAGACATGGATTTTTACACACCGACACTCGTCTATTCAAGTAGTCAACTTCAAGCGCTGAGAACAAATGCCCACACCGGTGTGGTTCCCTATTTACCTGACGAGGTAAGAAGGCGGTATCGCAGCAGCAGAGCCGGTGCTAAGATAAAAGCCAAGCGTTTAGCGAGAAAGTGGCGCTACAAACCTTTGGTGCCTTCTGTGATCCTGGGAAATGTGAACTCACTACCAAATAAAATCGACGAACTAGCTGCGCTGGTGAAAAATGTCAGGACCTACAGAGAATGCAGTTTGTTGTGTTTTAGTGAAATGTGGCTAACAACTAACATCCCAGATGCTAACGTGGAGCTACCCGGGTTTAGCACAGTTAGAGCGGACAGAGATGCAAGTACCTGCGGGAAGCACAAAGGAGGAGGACTCGCACTCTACAAGATGGTGCAACTCTGGACATGTTAACGTTAAAATCTCCACTTGCTGCAGGGACATCGAAGTGTTGGTCGTAAGTCTGCGTCCCTATTACTTGCCCAGAGAGTTTGGACACGTCATTGTTGCTATTGTTTACATCCCTCCTCAGGCGAACGTGGAGATAGTGGATGACGTCATCCATTCCACAGTTGCTAAATTAGAAACACAGCACCACGAGGCGCTTGTGCTAATCGCTGGAGACTTTAACCATGTAACGTTGGACAAAACATTACCTGCCTTCTCCCAGTATGTGGACTGTAACACCCGGGGAAATAGGACTATTGACCTACTGTATTCAAACGTTAAAGACGCATACAGCTCCACCCCGCTGCCTGCGCTTGGGAAAGCAGATCATAACCTGGTTCTGCTTCAGCCTCACTACAAACCAAGAGTGAGGGACCTACCTACAACCACACGCTTATTCAGGAAGTGGTCCCCTGAAGCAGAGCAGGCTCTGAGGGACTGCTTTGGAACTACGGACTGGGATATCCTGCAGGGAGAACATTGAGGAGGTTGTTGACTGCACTACTGACAACATCAACTTCTGTATGGACATTGTAGTTCCAGTAAGAACAGTACGCTGCTATGCTAAAAACAAGCCATGGATTACAAGTGACATCAAGGGCCTTTTGAACCAGAAAAAGGGGGCTTTTAAAGGCGGTGATCAGCAAGAGCTCAAGCGCATGCAGAAGGAACTCCGAGTCCAGCTCAGGGTGGCGAAGGAGCAGTACAGTAGAAAGCTGGAGCAGAAGTTGCAGAATAACAGCATGAAGGAAGTGTGGGATGGGATGAAGATCATCACTGGCTGCAGCTTGAAGCGGGGTGACACCATCAAAAGAGACGTGGAGAGAGCAAACCAGATGAACAACTTTTTTAACAGGTTTGACCACCATAACCCACTCTCACCTCGGAGTACTGCACCCTCCACCCATCCTTCTGCTGATACCAGCATAGGTGAGAGTTTACCCCAACCCACAATTACAGCAGCCCAGGTAAGCAGAGAGCTGAGGAGATTTTGTGCCAGCAAAGCAGCGGGTCCAGATGGAGTACTACCACGACTGTTGAAGGCCTGTGCATTGGAGCTGGGGAGTCCTCTACAGCGCATCTTCAACCTGAGCTTGGAACAGGGGACAGTCCTGAGGCTTTGGAAAACATCTTGCATCACCTCAGTCCCAAAGATATCACGTCCAGGTGAGCTGAATGACTTCCAGCCCGTTGCTCTGAAGTCACATGTGATGAAGACCATGGAGCGGCTGCTGCTTCACCACCTGAGGCCACAGGTCCACCACGCCCTCGACCCTCTGCAGTTTGCATACCAGGAGAAGGTGGGAGCTGAGGATGACATCATCTACATGCTACACCGATCCCTCTCCCACTTGGACAGAGGCAGTGGTGCTGTAAGAATTATGTTTCTGGACTTCTCTAGCGCCTTCAACACCATCCAACCTCTGCTCCTTAGGGTCAAGCTGACAGATGGGAGTAGATTCATACCTGGTAGCATGGATCGTAGACTATCTTAAAGACAGACCTCAGTATGTGCATCTCGGGAACTGCAGGTCTGACATTGTGGTCAGCAACACAGGAGCGCCACAGGGGATTGTACTTTCTCCGGTCCTGTTCAGCCTATATACATCAGACTTCCAATACAAGTCCTGCCACGTGCAAAAGTTCACTGACAACACTGCTATTGTGGGCTGCATCAGGAGTGGGCAGGAGGAGGAGTACAGGAACCTAATCAAGGACTTTGTTAAATGGTGCGACTCAAACCACCTACAACTGAACACCAGCAAAACCAAGGAGCTGGTGGTGGATTTTAGGAGGCCCAGGCCCCTCATGGACCCCGTGATCATCAGAGGTGACTGTGTGCAGAGGGTGCAGACCTAGAAATACTTGGGAGTGCAGCTGGATGATAAATTGGACTGGACTGCCAATACTGATGCTCTGTGTAAGAAAGGACAGAGCCGACTATACTTCCTTAGAAGGCTGGCATCCTTCAACATCTGCAATAAGATGCTGCAGATGTTCTACCAGACGAGCGCCCTCTTCTACGCGGTGGTGTGCTGGGGAGGCAGCATAAAGAAGAGAGACGCCTCACGCCTGGACAAAAACTGGTGAGGAAGGCAGGCTCTATCGTAGGCATGGAGCTGGACAGTTTGACATCTGTGGCAGAGCGACGGGCACTGAACAAGCTCCTGTCGATCATGGAGAATCCACTGCATCCACTAAACAGTATCATCTCCAGACAGAGGAGCAGCTTCAGCGACAAACTGCTGTCACTGTCCTGCTCCACTGACAGACTGAGGAGATCGTTCCTCCCCCACACTATGCGACTCTTCAATTCCACCCGGGGGGGTAAACATTAACATTATACAAAGATATTGTCTGTCTGTATACCTGCATTGTTATCACTCTTTAATTTAATATTGTCTTTATCAGTATGCTGCTGCTGGAGTATATGAATTTCCCCTTGGGATTAATAAAGTATCTATCTATCTATCTATCTATCTATCTATCTATCTATCTATCTATCTATCTATCTATCTATCTATCTATCTATCTATCTATCTATCTATCTATCTAAATGATGTTGGTAAAAATACACTGCAGTCTTAATAATGCACTCGACAGAGTGTTACAGTGTAAGATATTGACACTAGTAGACTACTGTCACAGATGTTCTTACGAATATACACTCCGTCTCTTACAGTCACTTTATCTTGACCATCCACATTTAGAAATTACTCCCACCATCTTTTTACATATAGATAATGAAATTGGCTAAAGTGGAACGTGAATGACAAATAACACCAACTGCCGATTTGCTGAATAAAAAGGTGATTGACCGCGACGATTAAATTTGAAATTGGCTGATAAGTGCCTGAAGTACACAAATTTAATATATGATTGGCTGAAGTCGAAAATGATTTGTCACGCCCATTTTACTCCAGTCTGCAGCAATATCTACTTATGTAGACCCGGAAATGGCATCACCTTCGTTTCAGGACTGACATCGTAAAATTACTTTTGGAAGGTTTTAGCAAATCCCATCACATCGTGTCATACATCAAACTAAACAATATGGATTGTTTCTGTGAAATACACTATTAACATTTACATTGTGTTCGGGTCTGTGGGAACCATTTAACATGTCGGCAAAATTAAAATCATCAAGATCTGTGTTAACTGAAAATAGTTTTTCGTTTACATTCATGAAACGAAATATACAATATACCCTAAGTTCTTGTCAATAAGCCGCGGCTTATCTAAGGAAAAAAGTTGTGAAAATGAAAAAATAGAATATCGGCTTATACATAAGTCCGGCTTATACATCCATCGCGGGGGTTGCGTTCCAGAGCCACCCGCGAAATAAGAATATCCGCGAAGTAGAAACCATATGTTTATATGGTTATTTTTATATTGTCATGCTTGGGTCACAGATTTGCGCAGAAACACAGGAGGTTGTAGAGAGACAGGAACGTTATTCAAACACTGCAAACAAACATTTGTCTCTTTTTCAAAAGTTTAAACTGTGCTCCATGACAAGACAGAGATGACAGTTCCGTCTCACAATTAACAGAATGCAAACATATCTTCCTCTTCAAAGGAGTGAAGCAAACAAATCAATATGTCTGTTTGGCTTTTAAGTATGCGAAGCACCGCGGCACAAAGCTGTTGAAGGCGGCAGCTCACACCCCCTCCGTCAGGAGCAGACAAAGAGAGAGAGAGGGAGAGTTTGTTTTTCAGTCAAAAATCAATACGTGCCCTTCGAGCTTTTAAGTATGCGAAGCACTGTGCAGCATGTCTTTTCAGGAATCAGCTTTACAAAAGATAGCAACGTGAAGATAATCTTTCAGCATTTTTAGACGAGCGTCCGTATCGTCTAGGTGTGCAAACAGCCCCCCTGCTCAATCCCCATACGTCAGGATCACAGATAGTCAGCGCAAGAGAGAGAGAACAGTAAGCCGGGTAGCTTCTCAGCCATCTGCCAATAGCGTCCCTTGTATGAAATCAACTGGGCAAACCAACTGAGGAAGCATGTACCAGAAATTAAAAGACCCATTGTCCGCAGAAATCCGCGATATATATTTAAATATGCTTACATATAAAATCACAATTTAAATGACCGCTACGCGCTCGTGTTGACTCGGCGACGCCCAGAGCAGAAAGAACGCGCTCCGGCCGCTCCAACCGCGCCATGCGGGGAGTGAGAGAGACGGCAATATCTCACACTCTCTCCCCCCTTAAAGAAATTAAATGGGCGCGAGTGAGACCACTGACCTCCCTCCCTTCTATTAGTTATAGGTTATAGTACGTTCGACTTATCCATGAGTCCGGCTTATCTATGATACGATTTTATTTTAAAAATTCATATGATTTTTGGTCTCCGGCTAATACATGAGTCCGGCTTATAGACAAGAACTTAGGGTAATTACAATGTTTACACCCACATTAGAGTTTAGTAAAACATTAATAATGAAAGTTATTACATTTTTTTAAATGTACAGTGCAATATTGTTCTAAACCAGTATTTTTAAACATGTATGTGAAGAAAACAGCAATACATATTCCACACTGAATTATGCTATATATTAATTGCCTTATATAGAACTACTCTAATTTTTGTCACTTATTATTATAAATGATGGGCCATCTAAAGAAAAAAAATAAAAATACTAATAAGAACACAATTTATTTATATAGCGCCCTTTGTATTCCCAAAATTCAGAAAGAACAGGACCTACAGTATATAACATTGGCTACAAATAATATCTTCACTAAATAAAGATAAATACAGGATATACAAAACATTCAAATAGAATAAAAGACAATAATCCAGACTAAAATACAACATATAATACTACAAAAAAATCTTGAACAAGTAACATAAATTGTGATAAAAATTCAAACCCTGAGTACCTGGACAGATACAAGGGGTAAACTGAAAGAAGGCGCAGAATGTCAGGTCTGTTTAATGTCTTCCTAAACGATTGAGCTAAAAACAAATTCCACAGTTATTCCACAGTCTGGGTACATGAGAGGACTTTAGTGGGCAGATTAATTAATCACTGAATTTGATATTCCATCCTGTAAGACACAAGGAGCAGGGAAGGTGCAGCAGGATGGCTGTGATGTGCTTGCTGTTGTTGGTTCATGTCAGGACTCTTGCAGTTGAGTTTTGAATCAGCTGGAGCTGTGATATATGATTATATTATTATAAAATTAAGATAACTTAATTATTATATTATAAATTAAGGCATGAAGGTTGACCTGGACATGACATAAGATACTTAGTGTCTGACAATGGGTCCAAGGATTTCATCCCAATACCTAATGGCAGTCAAGGTGCCGTTGTCTGGCCTGTAGAGGTCTGTGCGTCCCTCCATGGATATGCCACCCCAGATATACCATCACTGACCCACCACCAAACCAGTTATGCTGAAGAATTCTGGTATTCTTTGGCAAATACCAATCAAGCTCCACGGGGCCCACTAGAGGATGTCGGGTCCTCAGGCCACCCACATGAAGTCTATTTCTTTTTGTCAGAGGTCAGAGACATTCACACTAGCGGCCTATCTGCTGGAGGTAATTTTGTAGGCTCTGGCAGTGCTCTTCCTGTTCCTCCTGTCCTGCTGATGGGTTAAGAACCTTCTACGAGGGGTCTTGTCCAGCTCTCCTGTCTGTCTCCTGGAATCTCCTCTATGTCCTTGAGACTGTGCTGGGAGACACAGCAAACCTTCTGGCAATGACACGTGGTATTGATGTGCCATCCTGGAGAATTCTCCACTCCTCTTTTTGTAGCATTATAGTCCATTATCATTTCTAGCCATGGAATCTCCTATCCCTGTGCAGGTCACATTGTGCACCAAGGATGTGTCATTTGTTTAGACAAACTTTAATGTTTTCACTGGCCTGTTCTGTGTGGCCAGCAGTTGAGTTGGGAGCTCTGGCTTATTTTTCCTTATTGTGCTAAGCATTGTTACCTTCCTCTTGAGGAGCTGCTGTCCCAGTTTGTGTAAAAGTTATTGCATATGGTGCTGTGGCCATGCAGCTTATATCAAGCCCAGGGCAACCCTCATGCCTTAATTTCTCACAGGAGTTCCTCCATCTGACTTCCCTTTGTCAATGAAATGACATCCTCTGCTCTTCTGTATCTCTATGCTTCCTCTTGAGCATGTTATTCATAGCTTTGGACTGGGTTATCATTTATATGCAGATGATGCTTAGATATATTTCAGTGTTAAAGTGACACTTCATCACACCTTTCTCAGCTCACAACTTGTCTAAGTGAAATTAAATCAAAATTAAAACCTGAACAGAGCAAAACTTTTTATAATTAAATTGCAACCTAACTGAACTGCTGCAAAGTGGCACTTAAGTGCATCTTAAGAAAACAAGCTCCTCTTCAGCCATTCTTGGTGATGATCTCATCAGACCTTCTTTTACTGCAAAGAATCTTGGTGTCACTTTAATTCCTCCTTTTCTTATTTCACCCATGTAAGCCATATTAAGAAACTTCCACCTGTGTCACATTTCTTATGTTTGCTCATTCCTCTCCTTTTCTAATGCTGAGAATCTTGTCCCTGCTTTTATCACATCCTGCATTGATTACTGTAAGTCTCTATTGGCAGGTGCCATTTCTAATCTCATATCACAGCTCCAGCTGATTCAAAACTCTTGAGTCTTGACACGAACCAACAGCAGCAAGCACATCACAGCCATCCTGCTGCACCTTCACTGCTCCCTGTGTCTTACAGGATTGAATATCAAATTCTGTTATTAACCTGCCCACTAAGGTCCTCTCATTCTGTGCCCCCCACACTAACCTGCACTCTGTTTGTGGCAGCAGGGCCTTCAGCTGTATTGTGCTCAGACTGTGGAATGACCTAAAAATTATTCAGATCAGCAGACTCACTTCATTTGTTTTTAACTGATTTGTTTAGGAAGACATTAAACAGACCTGACATTCTGCCCTTTCTTTCAGTTTACCCTCTCTATCTGTCCAGATACTCAGTGTTTGCATTTGCATTTTTATCACAATTTATGTTATTTGTTCAAGATTTTTTATAGTATTTTATGTTGTAATTTAGTCTGCATTATTGTCTTTTATTCTATTTGAATGTTTTGTATATCCTGTATTTATCTTTATTTAGTGAAAATATTACTTGTAGCCAATGTTATATAAGTCCTGTTGTTCTTTCTGAATTTTGGGCATAGGAAGGGTGCTATATAAATAAATTGTGTTCTTATTAGTATTTTTCTTTTTTTTCTTTTGATGGCCCGTCGTTTATAATAATAAGTGAAAAAAACTAAAGCAGTTCTATATAAGGCAATTAATATACAGCATAATTCAGTGTAGAATATGTATTGCCGTTTTCTTCACATACATGTTTAAAAATACAAAATAATATTAGATTGGCTTAAATGTTAATTCTAAATTGGTTTAGAATAATATTGCACACATGCATAATACATTTTAAAAAATTAATCACTTCTATTATTAACATTTTACTAAACTCTGACGCGGTGCAAACATAGTAATTATATTGTATATTTTGTTTTATAAATGTAAACAAAAAACTGTTTTCAATTAACACAGATCTTGATTTTTTTAATTGTGTCGACATGTTAAATGGTTAACATAGATTCGAACACAACATAAATGTTAATAGTGTATTTCACAGAAACTCTCTGCATTGTTTAATTTGATGTATGACACGACGTGATGGTAGAAACCCTCTGAACTTCACAATGATGCATTTATTTGGTTTAATGTACTGTTTTTCCTTCTCATTTTTATTGCTTAATTTCTGAACGGGTCATTGACCCGATGTTACTTTCCGGGCTTTGCCGAAACCTTCCAAAAGTAATTTTACGAAGTCAGTCCTGAAAAGGGAGCCCTGCCCAGGGTTTGTTTCCTGCCATGTGTTGGCTGGGATTGGCTCCAGCAGACCCCCGTGACCCTGTAGTTAGAATATAGCGGGTTGGATAATGACTGACAGTCCTGAAAAGAAGGTGACGTCACTTCTGGGTCTGTAACTGCGGGTCTACAACTGCGGTGACGTATGCTGCTGTGGCTCTGCAAGTGGATGATACTCAGGTAGGCAGTGACAGTGACACGAGCCTGTCGCTACCCGATCCGCGCACGCAGGCGTATTGAAAGCCTAACATGCCGTAAAGTGTTCACACATGTGTTAAACAGATTGGGCAGCACCGTAAAGTGTGCGATGACGTAGCCTTTCAATACGCACGGACACATGTGTGAATCGGGCCGGCAACAGTTACCAGGTAGTGACACACACTGCATGTGCTTAATGAAAAAAACAAAAAAAAACATTTTACGGCACAGCCCGATCTGAACTATGCATGCCGATTCACAACTTGACATTACGGTATATTCATTTTAGTTCCACATTAGTTGACCATAATGAAATTATTCATCCTGCAAAATAAACAAAGCAGCTTTTGTGGAATAATGTTGATGTCCAAGGTTCGATCGCCGTATGGGGAAGCATAGGTGTGCACACCTGATGAGCCCCACTTAGGGTGAAACACATGTTTTTTACTCTTTGTATTATTTGGCAGATATTGTGCGTGTACATTATATATATATATATATATATATATATATATATATATATATATATATATATCCATCCATTTTCCAACCCGCTGAATCCGAACACAGGGTCACGGGGGTCTGCTGGAGCCAATCCCAGCCAACACAGGGCACAAGGCAGGAACCAATCCCGGGCGGGGTGCCAACCCACCGCAGGACACACACAAACACACCCACACACCAAGCACACACTAGGGCCAATTTAGAATCGCCAATCCACCTAACCTGCATGTCTTTGGACTGTGGGAGGAAACCGGAGCGCCCGGAGGAAACCCACGCAGACACGGGGAGAACATGCAAACTCCACGCAGGGAGGACCCGGGAAGCGAACCCAGGTCCCCAGGTCTCCCAACTGCGAGGCAGCAGCGCTACCCACTGCGCCACCGTGCCGCCCTATATATATATATATATAGTGTTTTTATTTTTACAGTCACGTAATAGATTACATAAAGTCCCTTTCCATTTTGATCTATTGTTGCAATGTCCCTCTATGGACAAATTGTGTTTGTTTAAAAATATCTTTAGATATCAATTATTATTAAAATAAAATTGCCATTTGACTTAAGGAATCAGGTTTACAAAACCTAATGTAGCCAACCAGTTTTATAGAAGTAAATGGTCCTTTTTCAACAAAAGAAAAGAACACTAGGTTGCATGGCATTGTGCTGACTGTCCCCCTTAGTATTAACTGTGACTGTCCACTTGTTCAGATTCTTTAAATTTGTTCTCAGTTGTGCAATCAGGTCAGATGCTGAAGGAATCAAGAGTATAAAGCCACCGGTTCAAATTCTCATTTATTCCAACAGCTATTAATCTCACAAAGAAGTTCAACTTTACATCCACAGACTTAAATTAAGTGAGTGAGCAGATACACCAACACACCAAAAACCAAACATACCTATTAAGACAATAATACTTAACTGAATTTAACAGCTATAAAATAAAATATTCTCCAGTAACTGAGCAGAATTTAAACAGCATGAAATAGTTGAGTTTACATTGAACACCATGTGGACAGAGTGCCATGATATTTATTCTTACAAGTTTAATCAACACACCGCTGTTTGTGTGCAGACTCATCTCATTTGAATGGTTTTATTCATCCATATTGATACAGAGCCAGTTCATTTTTATAACTTTAAAAAAAGGAAACACAATACACTTTTTCATACATTTTTTATTGAATAAATAAATGGCATGTTTAAAAATAACAAAAGTGAAAGATTTGTAAACAATGATTCTCGAAAGAAAAAAATATATACATACACAAATACTGTATATACATATATGAGTAGAAAAATCAACAATCATAAAGATGTATAAAAGGTAAATGCATTTAACTAGAACACAAATACAATGAAAATGGCCAACAATGGGGAGGTGTTTATTTATATTAGGGAAAGGGAATACAAATATATTTACAGATTTTTACCTTAGTATTTAAAAAAAAGTTAGCCAAGGTTTTGAACACAGAAAAAGTGAATCATTAAATTTGTCAAAAAAAGGAAAAATGCTATTTTAGCTTTATGAACAAGATACTACTCAGAGTCAGAGTTATTATACAGCAATATTCCATAAAAAATATGTTCTATTTAAACTGACATTTTTCCTGATCTGTCCCTTAACATTTTTTCAGTAATAACATTTTTATATCACCTTTGCTTACAAGTGTAGCTCAAATTGTTCTACAAAAATATACAGTTACAAAGAAAATTGAAAGTATTATAAAAGTAAATAAGAAGCAAATGGATGGGTCCTTGTCCTTTGTAATAAATACACTGCATGATCAAATGGCCAGGGACAAAGACAAACTTGCAGCTGTCAAGGTTACCGGAGATAATAAACCTCTGGGGGTCCCAAGCCAAACCCTGCACAGCCCCCTCTGCACATCCCAGCATACATAATTGTGGCCATCTCATTCCAATCATAATTCCTTTCCAGGACGTCTTGTGAACTTTTCTTCTCTCCGGCATCACAGACAGTTTGAGTTGATGTAACAGACAGTGGAGATGCACTGGGGCACCATTGCAATAAACTGGAAAAAGACAACCGAGAAACACAACATAAGTTAGTGCCCAGTGCAGATCTTACAAACTGTACACAGTACCATTTCTAATCTATTACAACCAATGCAAGTAATTAAGAAAAAGCCAAATTAGGAATTTTGAAATGATTGACATTTGTAGCCATGCTCCTCTCATTTGGGAAAGCATTCCAGATTTTGTTGCATAAGTACTGATAGCTGCCAGTTTTTATGGTTGATTTCGGAACAAAAAGCAAAGCAGTGTTTGAGAAAAGAAATGTTGGGAGCAGACACTCCAAAATACAGACAGGGTCTAAAATTCTCAAAGCCTTCTAATTATTTAATAGAACATTGAAATCAATTCCAGTGTAATGAGACTGAGACAGTTTTCAGAAGAAGAAAAAAACAAAATAGTCCAATACCTCATGATCACTTGGCAAAGGCACAGCAGATCCATACCAGAGATTGAGATGGAGGATTCTAGAAGTGCGAACAGGAGGGTCACCCACTGCTTCAACAGGGCACACATCTCTCCTTCCTACTTCTTTAACTGCTGCTCCATAACATGGCAGGACTCTTCTAATTCACTGTAACTGTTAAAAACATAAGCATAGTAGATATTCACTCACAGAGTTCAAACATTAATAAAGTGTACCCTTACTTCTTGTTTTGCCTCCTTCCTTGGTACACCTGCAGATCAATTATTACCAAAGTAAACCATCACAATAGATAAAGTTCTGCTTAGAGTAAAGTCCAACTAATAATAATAATTACTGCGGTTTTTTTGTTGAATTTTGAAAGAACCCCAACTTAATTGTCATTATATTGTAACATCATTTTTTTTCTTTTACATTACGCATACAGTAGACATTGTGTTACAATCTCTATATATCTGAACTTCTAGTGTGATGTGCTCAGGTGTCGGTACTTACATGAAAACATCTTCGTTTTTCGTATTTCTAAGGACCAAGCCTTCTCCATTATATTCAGTTAAATGTGTGTGTACTCCTCTTAAACCAACAACTTAAATGATAAGATAATGACAAATGACAACAGCAGGTGTCCACCCTGTCATTGTGCCACATCAGATGCACAAAACACTTCTCTGATGGCTTTGGGTATAAATTTTAAAATTGCCTGTTTTATGCCATAGAATTTTTTCCACCAAACAAGGTTAAAGAAATCCATTTCAAAATTATGAATAAATTATCTATACTAATAAAAGGCAAAGCCCTCACTGACTGACTCATCACTAATTCTCCAACTTCCCGTGTAGGTAGAAGGCTGAAATTTGGCAGGCTCATTCCTTACAGCTTACTTACAAAAATTAGGCAGGTTTCATTTCAAAATTCTATGTGTAATGGTCATAACTGGAACCTGTTTTTTGTCCATATACTGTAATGGAGGAGGCGGAGTCACGTATCGCGTCATCACGCCTCCTACGTAATCACTTGAACTAAAAACAAGGAAGAGATTTACAGCACGAGTCAAACGCGGGAACGAAGGCAAATGACGTTAATTTTTGAGTGTCTTTTAATACCGTGTAAGCATACATATTAACACATGTGCAATTAAACATGTGCATTTACGGGGTGATTTCTCAGGCTTAAAAGCTCGCCTTTTCTCAAACGCGGGAACGAAGGTAAATGACGTTAATTTTTGAGTGTCTTTTAATACCGTGTAAGCATACATATTAACACATGTGCAATTAAATGTGAGCATTTACGGGGTGATTTCTCAGGCTTAAAACCTCGCCTTTTATTAAAAAGGTAAATGCTGTTTTCATTCTGAAGGGCACAAACCACGTTGGATTTTGTAATGATAGTTGATTAGTAAGGTCTATTAAGGGATACTTACAGAATGATTAGTAATGCCTGTGAATGCCGATGCAAGTAGGAGAATGGGTGTGAACTAAAGAACGATTAGTAACTTGTACAGTAAATGTCTCTAAAGTCTGTCTATTAAAAAGTTATTATATCTTTCAATCCTGTGTATTGATTAAACTACGAACCTAACAAGATCACTACATGGTGTCAGAAGTGGCGGATTGGAAGAGGAATGTGAAGAAGAGGTTCAGCTTTTGAATGAGTCGCGTGTCTGTGAGTAACCCGAAAACGTGATCAGAAAGCGCTAAGACGTTCTAGCAAAAGAGGAAAAAAAATATGTTAGGATTACAGCCCCCACCAAATCTCCAGTTAAAGGGAAATGTAGCTGAAAATTGGAAAAGATTTAAACAGAGATTCGAGTTGTATCTTGCTGCGATTGAAGCAGATAGGAAAAGTGAAAAAATGAAAGCGTCTATGCTTCTACATGTAATTGGCGAAAAGGCGCTACAGGTGTATAACAATTTTCAGTTTGAAGAAGATGGAGACAATATGAAATTGAACAAAATAGTTAAAAAATTCGAAACGTATTGCAACCCAAAGCGCAATGTGACGTTTGAGCGGCACAAGTTTTTTTACATGTTTCCAGAAAAGCGGAGAAACAATAGACCAGTATGTGACGGAATTGCGTAATAGGAGCTCTTCTAAGAAGAAACCGTCAAGATATCAAAGGACCAATAATCTCTAATCAGAACACTAACACCAGCGAAACAAATATTAACGAGAAAACAAGTATAAATCAGGAAAGAACATCTCAACTGCAAACACAATTAACCAGAATATCAAAATGTCAAGTAAAACCACCAGAACGACTCATTGAGACATGTTGAGGATTAAAGGAACATTTTCAATTAAGAAATGCTGAATTCCTTTAACAGTTGTGCTTTTTATACATAGTTTGAATGCTGGATGTATGCCTGAAATGTTCTGGATAGTTCAGTTGTTTGAAGTGATCAAGAATTAAACGTGTGCATTTACAGAGTGATTTCTCAGACTTAAAAGCTCGCTTTTTATTAAAAAGTTAAATGCAAACTGTTTTCATTCTGAAGGGCACAAACCACGTTAGATTTCAGCCGTTAAACGCGCAAAAATGTCGGTACACCAGATAAATAACCGCAACATATTATCAGTTGTATTGTATGTTTACAATACATATAGAAATGTGTTAATCGTTAACTAATAGTATCGGATGGTGTTTTTCAACTCGCGCCTTGATTTAAACGATTGCATGTCTTGGTGGGTTTCCATAGCTTATTGTCAATATCTTTACACCTCTTTTTAAGACTTATTGATTGAAATGGGCTTTCATGAAAAAACTTAGGGCTTTGCTACAAGATACACCCTCCACAAGTTAAGGAAGTAAAAATAAAAGGTATATATTTCTGTTTTGTTTAAACCTTTTAAGTTCATATGCATAGCCCCATTTGGCTGTTTTAGGTTTTTTTTTTTTTTTCTTCAGTAATATTTAATCTCTTTAAAGAAAAAAAACATATGCATTTTACTTTTTTTGTATCTCTTTAGTAATATTTTAGTGTAAAAGGATAACGAGTATTTAAACCTTTTATGTTACTTTATAGTTATTTTACACAATGTTGAAAAATTAATAAGAAAGCTACATATTTTGGCAGCTGCTGCTTTAATTTTCAATGAAATGAAAAAAGCTCTCCAAGAGAAAACCTCAATGAAGAAGAAACAGTTTAAAAAGGAGAAACCCTCATTTATAAAGGTTTGCTGCAGATGACTTAACTGAAAATAAATTAATAGTTCCTATGTGTATAATACATATTTATCTATTTGACTTATGCCTTTATTCCAGCAACTTGCAACATCTAAGGTACAATTTGTTACATTACTTTGGTTTTTTGCAGCACAGGCAGGTGAAGTGACTTCCTCAGGGTCACACAGTGGTGTCAGTACCAGGATTTGAACTGACAAGCTCCGGGTTTGCTGAAATATTACTGAAGAATGAAAAAAAACGAAAACGGCAAATGGGGCTATGCAAACAAATGTCCATCCATCCATTATCCAACCCGCTATATCCTAAATACATGAGCCAATCCCTGCCAACACAGGGCACAAGGCAGGAAACAAACACCGGGCAAGGTGCCAGCCCACCGCAGGGCGCACACACCCACACACACCCACACACCAGGGACAATTTAGAATCGCCAATGCACCTAGCCTGCATGTCTTTGGACTGTGGGAGGAAACCGGAGTACCCGGAGGAAACCCAGACAGACATGGGGAGAACATTCAAACTCCACGCAGGAAAGCGAACCCGAGTCTCCTAACTGGCACCTTTCACTGCACCACCATACTGCCCGCATACAAACTTAAAAGCTTTAAATAAAACAGAAATATATACCTTTATTTTTACTTCCTTAACTTGTGGAGGGTGTATCCTGTAGCAAAGCCCTAAGTTTTTTCATGAAAGCCCCTTTCAGTCAATAAGCCTTAAAAAAAGGTGTAAAGCTAACCTTGCAGCACCGCTAATCAATTACACTTGCCTAACGCCTCTCCTAAGGGGACATACTGTGGGATCTGGGCATCCGTCAAAGCACCAATCACAGGCCCGATTAGAAAGCGGGAAGCTGTGATTTGTCGTCTCCCTCCCATGTAACAATCACAGCCCATGTTTCAACGCACTATGTATGTATGGATATATGTATATGTGTGTGTTTATGTATGTGTGTATATGTATGTGTATATATATGTTGATATGTGTGTATATATATACAGTAATCCCTCGCTATATCGCACTTCGCCTTTCGCGGCTTCACTCCATCGCGGATTTTATATGTAAGCATATTTAAATATATATCGCGGATTTTTCGCTGCTTCGCGGGTTTCTGAGGACAATGGGTCTTTTAATTTCTGGTACATGCTTCCTCAGTTGGTTTGCCCAGTTGATTTCATACAAGGGACGCTATTGGCAGATGGCTGAGAAGCTACCCAACTTACTTTTCTTTCTCTCTCTCTCTCTCTTGCGCTGACTATCTGTGATCCTGACGTAGGGGGTGTGAGCAGGGGGGCTGTTCGCACACCAAGACGATACGGACGCTTGTCTAAAAATGCTGAAAGATTATCTTCACGTTGCTACCTTCTGTGTGCAGCTTTTAAGTATGCTGCACGGTGCTTCGCATACTTAAAAGCTCAAAGGGCACGTATTGATTTTTTTTATCTGTCTCTCTCTATCTCTCTCTCTCTCTCTGTGCTCCTGACGGAGGGGGTGTGAGCTGCCGCCTTCAACAGCTTTGTGCCGCGGTGCTTCGCATACTTACAAGCCAAACAGCCCTATTGATTTCTTTGCTCCTTTGAAGAGGAAGATATGTTTGCATTCTTTTAATTGTGAGACGGAACTGTCATCTCTGTCTTGTCATGGAGCACAGTTTAAACTTTTGAAAAAGAGACAAATGTTTGTTTGCAGTGTTTGAATAACGTTCCTGTCTCTCTATAACCTCCTGTGTTTCTGCGCAAATCTGTGACCCAAGCATGACAATATAAAAATAACCATATAAACATATGGTTTCTACTTCGCGGATTTTCTTATTTCACGGGTGGCTCTGGAACGCAACCCCCGCGATGGAGGAGGGATTACTGTATATATATATATATGTATATATATGTGGATGTGTATATGTATATATATATATGTATATGTTGATATATGTATATGTAGATATGTATATATATGTATATATGTATATGTATATATATGTTTACATAACCTCTTTAACCCCTTAACCGCCCTCTTTTTTATTGCTAACGCCATACTGCCGGAATTATCCGGCACATTTGCCTGTGGTTATATGAATGCCTGGCAAGTAGTATAACTGACGGTTTGGCGTGGGTATTATTACTACGTTGTATTTCGACAAGCCTGTGGTTGTTTTGGCCGGTCATGTGACGTGATTCGCATGTAAGAGCTGTGAATATGGCGAAACGTAAACTGACTTCAAGTGAGGCTTTGCAGGCGATTTTGGACAGTTCTGATCATGACTGTAGCAGTTCTGAAGAAGATTTTAGCGACAATGATGAGCAGCAACGTGCGCTGCATGATACTGTGAATGAAGACGCATCGGATGACGGCGATGAGTGGGTGTATCCCCAGCATCTCAACAGGACTGCTGCCCGAGGTGAACTACCTTTTCTGCATCCGTTTGAGGCAACGTGTGGCTTTATTGTTGATGTAAACAATTACACTGCTGAGCAGTTTTATGAGCTGTTTGTGTCACCTGATTTGATCAGACATTTTGTTCATCAGACAAATCTGTATGCAGCACAGTTTATTGAGAAAAATCCCAATTTACCTCCACATTCCTGTGTTCGTGCTTGGTTTGACACTGATGAAAACGAAATGAAAAAATTCATTG
>NC_041402.2:110874633-110997133 GCF_900747795.2 Erpetoichthys calabaricus | reverse complement strand
GTTTATACCGTGCCTTGTTTCATATTCTTTTCCTACCTTATCAATTGTGTAATGTGTTTTTTGAACAGGTTTGATTCATGGAAGAGATCACTCCTGCTGCGTTCAGTCACTTCACGTGAGCCACTGTCTTGTGTGATGTTGCGATGTCCACGGGTTTATTTAATGTTAGCTAAGACCCGGCAGTTAAAAGTTTCTCGCTACAGCAATTTTAACTCTGTTACAAAGTGATGCAAACTCTCGTTTATACCTCGTGTCTTCTCATTAAACTTGTATCTCGCGAATATGGCATTGCAAACGGCAGCGGGAGCGTTTCTATAAAGTTAAGGTTACGGTTTACACCGTGCTTTTTTATACCTCGTGTCTTCTCATTAAACTTGTATCTCGCGAATATGGTATTGCAAACGGCAGCGGGAGCGGTTCTATAAAGTTAATTTAGACTTACGGTTTACACCGTGCTTTTTTATACCTCGTGTCTTATGAAGATGCTTGTATGCGTCACTCACTCGCTTCTTATTGTTTCGCTGCCTTGTCAATTGTGTAATGAATGTTTTCTTCTGTGCTCTTTGGGGCTCCTCCTTCTTTTCTACGTACTGAGTTCACAGTCAGTTCACGTGATTACGTAGGAGGCGTGATGACGCGACACGCAATTCAGTCTCCTACGGCCATCTTGCTGCCTACCATTACAGTATATGGACAAAAAAGAGGTTCCAGTTATGACCATTACGCGTATAATTTTGAAATGAAAACTGCCTAACTTTTGTAAGTAAGCTGTAAGGAATGAGCCTGCCAAATTTCAGCCTTCCACCTACACGGGAAGTTGGAGAATTAGTGATGAGTGAGTCAGTGAGTCAGTCAGTCAGTCAGTCAGTCAGTCAGTCAGTGAGGGCTTTGCCTTTTATTATTATAGATGAAGACAAATCCCCTCTCACATTTCTTTTACTTCTGCTCTTATTCCAAAATGTTTTATAAAGATTTATTTCTGTTACTGTCTTGAATGAGGAACCAGTATCTCACTGTTTAAGTATTGTTCTTTTTCTGTACACAATTTTGAAGACTAAATGTTAGAAAATGCAGTAACTGTGGTTTCCTTGCTTCATAAATTTCCAATTTATAAGTGTAAAGTTCAGAACGTTAGACCATGTGTTACATCTTTCTGTATGGACATTAATATGCTAGAAATAGCTTTTAAAAACGGAAAACACACTAAAATAATTAAAACGTGACAATTTTTTAATTAACAATTTGTAAAGCTATTATCTGCATCTTGCTTTCTTGAAATAACTTAGCTGTTGCTACTCTTGTATGTAATTTAGCCTTCATTATTATATGTTTGTTAACTTTATTAAGGAAAAACTATTGTAATGATGTAAACTGATATCAACATAATAAAAAATACTGATGGCTTTGGAGGGCACACTTTACACCCGTCGAGTGTCAGACGTGCACTCCTAATTCTATTCCTAATTTGACACCTCGATTACATTGTTTTGCTTAATTATTAGCATGCCGTTCACTCTTTAAGATGAAAAATGCGAACAAATGTTAAAAGAAACACACCACCAAATGCTAATAGGGTGTTACGAAATAAATGAAATACATCCATTAACCCAAATAAGGAAAATGCTGCGACTTTCACATTTAAACCACAAGATTACGAATGTCGTATTGCAACTAAAAATGAAAATCCTTATTTCTTTGTTCATCAATACTATGTACTTACAAAAAGCTATACATATCCATTATAAAGTTCACAGAGACACGTCGCATTTCATTTCACTCCCTCTTCATTCGAATGAAGTTAAAATTTTCAGGCGACAAATATTCTTCCAAGACGTTATAAAATTCAAAAGTTGCCATCTTTTCCACTAAGAAGTCCACATACAGACGGAGATAAACGGCAAAACAAAAATGACTTGCAAGCACTATTCAAACCTGACGAGTGACGTATGTCGTAAAACATTAGACATGCACAGAACAAATCGGGCAGTGACGTGAAATGAGTTTTAATTAAGCAGAGAGCTCGTGTGCGAGACAGATAGGATGGGGACTCGTGTTGCAAAGTAAAAAAACACATTTTGGGACGGGTCATAATAGTAAAGCTCTGCGCATGCATGCGCGGCTCGAGTTGTCTTTGTGCCCATGCGTGCGCAAATCGGGCAGGCACCACAGATCGGGTAGTGACGCACTGTGTCGAGCTTTTGAAGCACTGGAGCTAGAAGCTCCGCTTCGAGGCTTATTTCAAATGTGCCTGTCGCTACCCAATCTGCGGTGCCTACCCGATTTGCGTGCGCATGCACACGCATGCGCACAGCTTTACTATTACAACCCTGCCCGATCTGCGTTTTTTTACTTTGCGACACAAGTCCCCATCCGATTTGTCTCGCGCACGCGCTCTCTGCTTAATTAAAATTCATTTCACGATGCTGCCCGATTTGTTCTGTGCATGTCTAATGTTTTATGACAAACGTTATTCATCAGGTTTGACTTGTACATGCGAGTCATTTTTGTGTTGTCGTTTATCTCTATCTGTAAGTGGACTTCTTACTGGAAAAGATGGAAACTTTTGAATTTTATAACGTCTTGGAAGATGTGTTGCCTGAAAAATTTAACTCCAGTCGAATGAAGAGGGAGCGAAATGAAATGTTACGTGTGTCTGTGAACTTTATAATGGACATGTACAGCTTTTTGTAAGTAAATCATTTTTAGTTGCAATACATTGTAATCTTGTGGTTTAATCGTAAAAATCACAGCATTTTCCGTGTTTGGGTTAATGGATTAATATATGTATATCATTTATTTCGTAACACCCTATTAGCATTTGGTGGTGTGTTTCTTTTAACATTTGTCCACATTTTTTTATCTTAAAGAGTGAATGGCGTGCTAATTATTAAGCAAAACAATGTAATCGAGGTGTCGAATTAGGAATAGAATTAAGAGTGCACGACTGACACTCGACTGGTGTAAAGTGTGCCCTCCAAAGCCATCGGTATTTTTTATTATGTTGATATCAGATTACATCAATACAAGGGTATATCAATGAAGGCTAAATTACATAGGAGAATAGCAACAACTAACTTATTACAAGAAAGAGGGATGTAGATAATAGCATTACAAATTGTTAATGAAGCAGCTCAGAATCTTACACATTTTAATTGCTTTAGTGTGTTTTCCATTTTTAAAGCTATTTCTAGCATATTAATGTCCATACACAAAGATGTAATAGAGGGTCTAACATTCTGAACTTTACACTTATGAGTAGGAAATTTATGAAGCAAGGAAACCACAGTTACTGCATTTTCTAACATTTAGTCTTCAAAATTGTATACAGAAGAAGAACAAGAATTAAATAGTGAGATATTGTTTTGTCATTCAAGACAGTAACAGAAATAAATCTTTATGAAACATTTTGGAATAGGAGCAGAAGTAAGAAATGTGAGAGGTGATTTGTCTTCATTTGTACAAAAACTACATTTTGGGGATTAATTAAAGTCATACTTATGAATTAATCTGTTAGTTGGCTACTATTTATTCAGAATTTTGAAATGGATTTCTTTAACCTTGTTTGGTAGAAAAAACTTCTATGGCACAAAACAGGCAATTTTAAAATTTATGTCCAAAGCCATCAGAGTATTGTGGTGTGTGTCTGATGTGGCACAGTGACAGGCTGGGCACCTGCTGTTGTCACGTGTCATTAGCTTATCATTTAAGCTGTTGGTTTAGGAGGAGTACACACACATACATTTAACTGAATATAATGGAGAAGGCTTGCTCCTTAGAAATAATAACATTTCTTATTGCTGCAGTTAGAAAAACAATGCCCCTTTATTATATATTTTTTCTTGACCCTACAGGATGCCCAGTGGTAACCAGCCTACCATGTGGCTCAACAGATGCCAGTGTACCTGAATACTGAGACACAATTGGATGTTCTTTTCTTCTGCTTTTAAGATTCCCAGTTTGGGATAATGTGCAGTTCATGTTAGATTTGCTATTTCTACAGGTAAAACTACTGCATAATTCCTGCAAAGCCTCCCCATATTTATTACTTGATCTGTAATATTTTGCTGCCTTGAATACTGACCTCTATGTTTGCTCACTCTGTCCAGTGACTAACACGGCTTTTAAATTTTAGACAGGAAAGCCTCAGAGTGTGAATCCTCGCAATCACAGAGACTGAGGCACATCAGTACCAGCAGTCACAAAACAGGGATGTGGTTCCATTTTGCAAAATAACATTTATTTTCTTAAGTTACTGTGCTTTGTTGTTGGATTTTGAAAGAACCAAGAATTAATTTTAACCTAAAATAAAACTAAGGCAGGAGAGAAAAATTAAGATGTTTTCATGTAAGTAATGACACCTGAGCACATCACATTAGAAGTTCAGATATACAGAGATTGTAACACAATGTCTACTGTATGCATAATGTAAAAGTAAAAAAAATGATGCTACATATAAGGACAATTAAGTTGGGTTTCTTTCAAAATCCAACAAAAAACGACAGTAATTAAAAATAATATTGTTAGTTAAACTTTACTCTAAGCAGAACTTTATCCATTGTGATGGTTTACCTTGGTAATAATTGATCTACAGGTGTACCAAGAAAGAAGGCAGAAGAAGTAGGGGTACACTTTATTAATGTTTGAACTCCATGAGTGAACATCATGTATCTACTGTGTTTATGTTTTTAACAGTTAAAGTGAAGTAAAAGAGTTCGGTCGTGTTATGGGGCAGCAGTTGAAGAAGAAGGATGGAGAGATGTGTGCCATGTTGAAGTATCGGCTGGTCCTCCTGCCCGCTATTCTAGAATCCTCCATCTAAACCTCTGCTCTGATCTGCTGTGCCTTTGCCAAGTGATCACGAGGTACTGGCTTATTTTGTTTTTTTCTTCTTCTGAAAACTGTCTCGGTCTCATTACACTGGCTGCCTGTCTCACACAGAATTGATTTGAAGGTTCTATTAAATAATTAGCAGGCTTTGAGTATTTTAGACCCTGCCTGTAGTTTGGAGTGTCTGCTCCCAACATTTCTTTTCTCAAACGTTGCTTTGCTGTTTATTCCAAGGTCAACCATAAAAACCGGCAGCTTACTGTACTCATGCAACAAACTCTGGAATGCTTTGCCAATGGAGAAGTGCCAGGCTACAAATGTCAAGCATTTCGAAAATCTTCAACAAGCCCACTTTTCTAATTTGTCTTTTTCTTAATTACTTGCATTGGTTGTAATAGATTAGAAATGGTACTGTGTACAGTTTGTCAGATCTGCACTGGGCACTAACTTCTGTTGTTTTTCTGTGTTTTCTTTTTCCAGTTAATTGCAGTGGTGCCCCCCCTGCGTCTCCAACATCTGTTACATCAACTCCAACTGCCTGTGATAGAAGAAAAGTTCACAAGATGTCCTAAAATGGAATTGTGATTGGAGTGAGACGGCCACAATTATGTATGCTGGGATATGCAGAGGGGGCTGTGTGGGCTTTGGCTTGAGACCCCCAGAAGTTTATTATTTCCAGTATCCTTGAAGGCTGAAAGTTTGTCTTTGTCCCCAGACATTTGACCAGGCAGTGTGTAGCAGTGCTGCTAAATAAGAACTGCATCTCCCAGCAGTCCTGACAGGACTGCTGGGGCCAATGGTGGTCAAAAGGCAGTTAAAAGGAGGGCAGAGGGCAAAAGGAAAAAAGTTTGTTTTGTTTTGGTGCGTTGTGTGTTGCGTTTATCTGTCGTGCTGCCTACTGTTATTGGAACTTTAATTAATCATTGTGTCCTGGACTATATTCGTTTGTTGGGGTCTGGATCATCTGTCTACCTGTGCACTGAGGACTGTATTGGATTCATTGGTTTTCCGGAAGAGTGGAGCGCTCCTGAACCATCCATCCGATTTCATCCTTTCAGTAACTACCGGTAGGACTATCTCTCACCCTTTCAACATACTGATCGCTGGACTTAATTTCGTCACCTCCCATTTTTCATCCAGTTTGGTTTTCATGGACTTTGCTGTGTGGTGTTTGTGTATATATGTTAAATGTAATATCGCCGAAGGGGTCAGGGGTGGTATTACTGTTTTCATTTAGTTAATTTTGTTTCATTATATTCTTAATTGTTTACCCTTCCCAGTGTGCGTTATTGGTCTCTGTAGAGAGTGTGTGTGGGTCGATCCAAGGCTGGGGACGTTCCTGGGGTCTCCTCTATTAAAATAAATAAATCACCGTCACCTTTGACGGTGTGAATCATAGAGGCCCCTGACCGCTACAAGTTTATTTATTACAAAGGACAAGGACCCCTCCATTGGCTTCTTATTTACTTTTATAATGCCTTCAATTTTCTTTGTAACTGTATATTTTTGTAGAGCAATTTCAGCTACACTTATAAGCAAAGGTGATATAGAAATAATATTAGTGAACAAATGTTAAGGGACAGCTCAAGAAAAATATCAGTTTAAATAGAACACATTTTTATGGAATATTGCTGGATAACAACTCTTTGACTCTGAGTAGCATCTTGTTCATAAAGCTAAAATAGCATTTTTCCTTTTTTGGCAAATTTAATGATTCACTTTTACTTCATTCAAAACCTTAGCTAACATTTTTTTTAAATACTAAGGTAAAGATCTGTAAATATATTTGTGTTCTCCTTCCCTAATAATTTTTAACACTTCCCGTTGTTGGCCATTTTCATTGTAGTTGTGTTCTAGTTAAATGCATTTACCATTTATACATCTTTATGAGTACTGAATTTTTTATTCATAACATATATACAGTATATATACATATAAATATCGGTGTGTATATAATTTTTTTTTGAGAAATATTGTTCACAGATCTTTCACTTTTATTTTTAAACATACCATTTATTTCTTCAATAAAAAATGTATGAATAAGTGCATTGTATTTTCTTTTTTTAAAGTTATAAAAATGAACTGGCTCTGTATCAATATGGGTGAATAAACCCATTAACATGAGATGAGTCTGCGCACAAACAGCGGTGTGTTATATTGATTAAACTTGTAAGAAAGAATATCACTGCCCTCTGTCCACATGGTGTTCATCATAAGCTGAACTATTTCATGAAATTTAAATTCTGCTCAGTTACTGGAAAATATTTTATTTTACAGCTATTACATTCAGTTCAGTTTTATTATATTAATAGGTAAGTTGATTTTCTCACTGGGTTTTACAGAGACGCCTTGAAATAACATTAAAAACACATCACTAAGAACAAACGTATTACAAATATGAACTATAGCAGCTGTAAAAAAATTGATCAAATAGATTGATTCAAGTGATAACAACTCACTTCCTTAATTTAAGTCTGTGGATATAAAGTTAAAC
Source organism: Erpetoichthys calabaricus (assembly GCF_900747795.2). Lineage (NCBI taxonomy): Eukaryota > Metazoa > Chordata > Cladistia > Polypteriformes > Polypteridae > Erpetoichthys > Erpetoichthys calabaricus. The sequence continues at coordinate 110,989,812 of NC_041402.2, read as the reverse complement.
ATCTTTGTAAGATTAATAGCCATTGGAATAAATGAGTATTTCAACCAGTGTCTTTATTATGGTCTTCAATTCTTCAGCATCTGGCCAGATTGCACAACTGACAACGAATTAAAGAATTTTAACAAGTTGACAGTAACAGCACTAAGGACAGGGACAGTAGGCACAATGCCATGCAACACACTTAATTCTTCTCTTTTTTTGAAAAAGGACCATATATTTCTATAAAACTTGTTGGATACATTAGGTTTTGTAAACCTGATGCCTTAAGACAAATGGCAATTTTATAATAATAATTTATGTCTAAAGATATTTTTAAACAAACACAATCTATACTAATTAATAAAAGGCAAAGCCCTCACTGACTGACTGACTCACTCATCACTAATTCTCCAACTTCCCGTGTAGGTGGAAGGCTGAAATTTGGCAGGCTCATTCCTTACAGCTTACTTACAAAAGTTAGGCAGGTTTCATTTCGAAATTCTACGTGTAATGGTCATAACTGGAACCTGTTTTTTGTCCATATACTCTAATGGAGGAGGCGGAGTCACGTATCGCGTCCTCACGCCTCCTACATAATCACTTGAACTAAAAACAAGGAAGCGATTTACAGCACGAGTCAAACGCGGGAACGAAGGTAAATGACGTTAATTTTTGAGTGTCTTTTAATAGATAGATAGATAGATAGATTGTGTAAGCATACATATTAACACATGTGCAATTAAACGTGTGCATTTACGGGGTGATTTCTCAGGCTTAAAAGCTCACCTTTTATCAAACATGGGAACAAAGGTAAATGACGTTAATTTCTGAGTGTCTTTTAATACTGTGTAAGCATACATATTAACACATGTGCAATTAAACGTTTGCATTTACGGGGTGATTTCTCAGGCTTAAAGGCTCGCTTTTTATTAAAAAGGTAAATGCAAACTGTTTTCATTCTGAAGGGCACAAACCACGTTAGATTTCAGCCGTTAAACGCGCAAAAATGTCGGTACACCAGATAAATAAGTGCAACATATTATCAGTTGTATTGTATGCTTACAATACATATAGAAATGTGTTAATCGTTAACTAATAGTATCGGATGGTGTTTTTCGACTCGCGCCTTGATTTAAACGATTGCATGTCTTGGTGGGTTTGCATAGCTCATTGTCAATATCTTTACACCTCACTCATCACTAATTCTCCAACTTCCCGTGTAGGTGGAAAGCTGAAATTTGGCAGGCTCATTCCTTACAGCTTACTTACAAAAGTTAGGCAGGTTTCATTTCGAAATTCTACGCGTAATGGTCATAACTGGAACCTCTTTTTTGTCCATAGACTTTAATGGAGGAGGCGGAGTCGCGTATCACGTCATCACGCCTCCTACGTAATCACGTGAACTGAAAACAAGGAGGAGCCCCAAAGAGCACTTAAGAAAACATTCTCCGTCAACCCCCACACTCCCCCCGCCCTTCCGCACATCACGGCATTTTCGTTAATGAAGTGAGGTAATACTCTGGCTCCACCTTCTTCACAAGTTCGTTCACCAAATTATTTGTCAATTATATTTCACAGTAAGAATTTACAGCACGACTCAAATTCGGGAATGAAGGTAAATGATGTTAATTGTTGAGTGTCTTTTAATACTGTGTAAGCATACATATTAACACATGTGCAATTAAACGTGTGCATTTACGGGGTGATTTCTCAGGCTTAAAAGCTCGCCTTTTATTAAAAAGGTAAATGCAAACTGTTTTCATTCTGAAGGGCACAAACCACGTTGGATTTCAGCCGTTAAACACGCAAAAATGTCGGTACACCAGATAAATAAGCGCAACATATTATCAGTTGTATTGTATGCTTACAATACATATAGAAATGTGTTAATCGTTAACTAATAGTATCGGATGGTGTTTTTCGACTCGCGCCTTGATTTAAACAATTGCATGTCTTGGTGGGTTTGCATAGCTCATTGTCAACCTCTTTTTAAGACTTATTGACTGAAACGGGCTTTCATGAAAAAACTTAGGGATTTGCTACAAGATACACCCTCCACAAGTTAAGGAAGTAAAAATAAAAGGTATATATATTTCTGTTTTATTTAAACCTTTTAAGTTCGTATGCATAGCCCCATTTGGCTATTTTAGGTTTTTTTTTTTTCTTCAGTAATATTTAATCTCCTTAAAGAAAAACAACATATGCATTTTACTTTTTTTGTATCTCTTTAGTAATATTTTAGTGTAAAAGGATAACGAGTATTTAAACCTTTTATGTTACTTTATAAAGTTATTTTACACAATGTTGAAAAATTAATAAGAAAGCTACATATTTTGGCAGCTGCTGCTTTAATTTTCAATGAAATGAAAAAAGCTCTCCAAGAGAAAACCTCAATGAAGAAGAAACAGTTTACACTATCTAAAAAGGAGAAACCCTCATTTATAAAGGTTTGCTGCAGATGACTTAACTGAAAATAAATGAATAGTTCCTATGTGTATAATACATATTTATCTATTTGACTTATGCCTTTATTCCAGCAACTTGCAACATCTAAGGTACAATTTGTTACATTACTTTGGTTTTTTGTAGCACAGGCAGGTGAAGTGACTTCCTCAGGGTCACACAGTGGTGTCAGTACCAGGATTTGAACTGACAAGCTCCGGGTTTGCTGAAATATTACTGAAGAATGAAAAAAAACGAAAACGGGCAAATGGGGCTATGCATACAAATGTCCATCCATCCATTATCCAACCCGCTATATCCTAAATACATGAGCCAATCCCTGCCAACACAGGGCACAAGGCAGGAAACAAACCCCGGGCAAGGTGCCAGCCCACCGCAGGGCGCACACACCCACACACACCAGGGACAATTTAGAATGGACAATGCACCTAACCTGCATGTCTTTGGACTGTGGGAGGAAACCGGAGTACCCGGAGGAAACCCAGACAGACACGGGGAGAACATTTAAACTCCACGCAGGGAAGCGAACCCGGGTCTCCTAACTGGCACCTTTCACTGCACCACCATACTGCCCGCATACAAACTTAAAAGGTTTAAATAAAACAGAAATATATACCTTTATTTTTACTTCCTTAACTTGTGGAGGGTGTATCCTGTAGCAAAGCCCTAAGTTTTTTCATGAAAGCCCCTTTCAGTCAATAAGCCTTAAAAACAGGTGTAAAGCTAAACTTGCAGCACCGCTATTCAATTACACTTGCCTAACGCCTCTCCTAAGGGGACATACTGTGGGATCTGGGCATCCGTCAAAGCACCAATCACAGGCCCGATTAGAAAGCGGGAAGCTGTGATTTGTCGTCTCCCTCCCATGTAACAATCACAGCCCGTGTTACAACGCACTATGTATGTATGTATATATGTATATGTGTGTGTTTATGTATGTGTGTATATGTATGTGTATATATATGTTGATATGTGTATATATATATGTATATATATGTGGATGTGTATATGTATATATATATATATGTATATGGAGATATGTGTATATGTAGATATGTATATATATGTATATATATATATATATATATATGTATATGTAGATATGTGTATATGTAGATATGTGTATATATATATATGTATATATGTATATGTATATATATGTTTACATAACCTCTTTAACACACTACTTCTCCGCTGCGAAGCGTGGGTATTTTGCTAGTTTGTTCATAAGAGGGAAATTGCAACAATAGATCAAAACGGAAAGGAAACTTTATATGATTTATTACATGAGTGGGAAAATAAAAACAGTACATACTTTATATAAATATAATGCTACGTCATCGCACACTTTTCAGTGCTGCCTGTCATTACCCGATCTGCGTGCCTACCTGATTTGCGCGCACGGGCGTATTGAAAGCCTAACATGCCGAACCCTTCTCGACTGCACAGATATCAATGACGTCATCACGCTAGCGTGCCTCAAAATCATGTGATGGGCACACTGTCGCTACCCGATCTGCGTGCACAGGTGTATTGAAAGCCTAACATGCCGTAAAGTGTTCACGCATGCATATCATATGAAGTTTCCTTTCCGTTTTGATCTATTGTTGCAATTTCCCTCTTATGAACAAATTGTGTTTGTTTAAAAATATCTTTAGACATAAATTATTATTATAAAATTGCCATTTTTCTTAAGGCATCAGGTTTACAAAACCTAATGTATCCAACAAATTTTATAGAAATATATGGTCCTTTTTCAAAAAAAGAAAAGAATTAAGTGTGTTGCATGGCACTGTGCTGACTGTCCCTGTCCTTAGTGCTGTTACTGTCAACTTGTTAAAATTCTTTAATTCGTTCTCAGTTGTTCAATCAGGTCAGATGCTGAAGAAATGAAGATCATAATAAAGCCACTGGTTCAAATCCTCATTTATTCCAATGGCTATTAATCTTACATACTTGCAATAAACTGGAAAAAGACAACAGAGAAAAACAGCATAAGTTAGTGCCCAGTGCAGAGCTTACAAAGTGTACACAGTACCATTTCTAATCTATTACAACCAATGCAAGCAATTAAGAAAAAGACAAATTAGAAAAGTGGGCTTGTTGAAGATTTTCGAAATGGTTGACATTTGTAGCCTGGCACTTCTCCATTGGCAAAGCATTCCAGATTTTGTTGCATGAGTACAGAAAGCTGCTGGTTTTTATGGTTGATCTTGGAATGAAAAGCAAAGCAACGTTTGAGAAAAAAAATGTTGGGAGCAGACACTCCAAAATACAGGCAGGGTCTAAAATACTCAAAGCCTTCTAATTATTTAATAGAACCTTGAAATCAATTCTGCATGAGACAGGCAGCCAGCAGCCAGTGTAATGAGACTGAGACAAAAAACAAAAAGGCCAATACCTCATGATCACTTGGCAAAGGCACAGCAGATCAGAGCAGAGGTTTAGATGGAGGATTCTAGAAGTGCCGGGCAGGAGGGCCAGCTGCTACTTCAACATGGCACACATCTCTCCTTCCTTCTTGTTTAACTACTGCCCCATAACACGGCCAGACTCTTCTGCTTCACTGTAACTGTTAAAAACATAAACACAGTAGATATTCACTCACGGACTTCAAACATTAATAAAGTCTATCCTTACGTCTTGTTCTGCCTCCTTCCTTGGTACTCCTGTAGATCAATTATTACCAAAGTAAACCATCACAATAGATAAAAGTTCTGCTTAGAGTAAAGTTTGACTAATAATATTTTTTTAAGTTACTGTGGTTTTTTGTTGGATGTTGAAAGAACCCCAACTTAACTGTCATTATATGTAGCATCATTTTTTTCATCATCTGCGTGCCTACCCAATTTGTGCGCGCAGGCGTATTGAAAGCCTAACATGCCGTAAAGTGTTCATGCATGCATTAAACAGATTGGGCAGCACCGTAAAGTGTGTGATGACGTAACCTTTCAATACGCACGCGCACACAGATCGTGCCGGCAACGGGAATCAGGTAGTGACACACACCGCATGCGCTTAATAAAAAAAAACATTAAAAACAAAAAAATCCACTTTACAGCACGGCCTGATCGGAACTGTGCATGCAGTAAAACTTGACATTACGGTTTATTCATTTTACAGTTTATTCATATCACTACCCGATCTGTCGTGTCTACCCGATTTGCGCACGCATGCGCAGAGCTTTACTATTACGACCCTGCATGATCTGCGTTTTTTTTACTTTGCGACACAAGTCCCCATCCGATTTGTTATCGCACACGCGCTCTCTGCTTAATTAAAATTCATTTCACGACGCTGCCCGATTTGTTCTGCATATGTCGAATGTTTTACGACACATGAGAAAAAAATTTTAATTTTAATTTCTCGGTCTGCATTAACAAATAGAACTTCCGCCATTCGAGTGAGAAGGAGAAAGAAGAATGCCATAAAGAATAGGAGCATATTTAATTTTTCTCCGGGAAGAAGAATATTTTTTACTTCTTGAAAAAATGAAGACTTTTCAATTTTACAACGACTTGAAAGAATATCTTTTACGAGAAGAATTTACGCAACAATTTAACGGTCAGAGAGCGAAGTGAAATATGACGTGTGTCCGTGAATTTTATGATTAAAGGTACTGTATGTAATGTTTATTGAATGCTTTTCAGTTTTTGAGAATACAGTATGTACTGTAATATAATCTAGATATATTTAGGATTATCTGACGTTTTGTTTAATAATTGGAATATTACAAAATTTACCATTTTAAATAGGCTGGTGATTTGAATGAACGTGCATGAATATTTTGAAATATGCAAAACTTTTAATAAATTGTGTTATTAAAAAAACTGCTCAGGTGGACTTTCCTGTTATTTACTGATTTATACTTGATTAATGGATTACTAGGTTTTCTCTTTTTGGGAAAATGAAAATCTGAACTGCCTAGATGTATCTTAGATCAGGGGCCTCATGTATAACGCTGTGCGTAGAACTCACACTATAACATGGCGTAAGCACAAAAGCGGGAATGTGCGTACGCACAGAAAAATCCAGATGCAGGAATCTGTACGTACGCAAACTTTCACGTTCTTCCACTACATAAATCCCGATCAGCGTGAAAAGTAACTCACTTGCACGCGCCTTCTGTCCCGCCCCAACTCCTCCCAGAATTACGCCTCTTTGAATATGCACATCGATATAAATAGCCTTCTGAGAAAAGACAATGGGAAAAGCATGGGGAAAAATATAAGAATTTCAGCGAATACCAAGTGGAGGCAAAGGAAAAACGTACTATTTGTTGGTTTAAACAGTGGTATAATCAACAAAAGGAAGTTGATCGAGTGACAGAGTGTCTGAGAAACTCGAAAGCTCAAGTTCACAAAGTCGCACAGTGCCCGAAATAAAAAAGAAATCACATATCAAAGTCACCATGGAAAGACAAGTCGTAGCCCACCGTCTGAGTGTCATATGAAAGCTTATTAGGGTACAGACAAAAAAATAGGCACACAGTGGGAAAAAAGCACGAAATGTCAACTTTAATCTCGAAATTTCCACTTTAATCACATAGTTTATTTTGCCATTAAAGTAGAACATTATAAACTTCATCTTAAAATCGTTTAATTTACTAGTTTCTCAAATCCCACTGTAACTAAAGTAGGACGTTAAATGCTTTGTTCTGTATTTGATCTTCTTTGTGCTCTGTGTGTGAATCACTACCTGCTTCTTAAACGGGCTTTCTTTTTCTCTGACAGGACACAGAATCCATTACATTTGTGATATTACAGCTCTCTGAATAATTAAAATACTGAGATATACACGTGATATCTTTTTCATGATGATAGGAATGAAAGCATGTTATTAAACATGGGAACACGGTGGTGCAGTGCTTGTTCATATCTCACGCAAGAGGCTTGCTGCGCCATGCGCGACCTTCAATGAAATAATTTATCACAGCAGTACTGTCTCTTTCAAACGTACTAACCTCCAATTCCTGTCCTTACTTTTCTTTCTCCAAAAACTCAATCGCCACACAATCTGCTATGTAATAGACGTGAAGCCATTTGTAAGCTTAGAACGCCGATTCTTCAAAACTTTTAATGAACATTGAAATATCTTCGTAGTACATGTTTAATTATTCTATCCGTCTATCTTTCCAGTGTCGCGTCAGCGCAAGAATACAACGCAATGCAGGAGCAATGTCTGAACTAGCTAGTGCTGCGACACCGTGCCCTCACATGTTTAATTATTAACAATACAGATTATTTAAATGAAGTTAAAGTTTTATCTGTATAATATAATCAACATATTTTGCTGCATTTCATCTTAAAAATGAATACCGTCATCATATGTAAATACGTGCTTTATAAAGTGGCGCAGGTTGTGCAATATTATAACTGTAGTGCAAGTTTACAGTGAGGTAATTGTACTTATAAGTAAACAGTTCTACAAGGAGCACTTGATGGACTGATTGAGTGCGTTTAGAGTTCTTGGGATGAAACTTTTTCAAAACCGCGAAGTCCGTACTGGGAAGTCTCTAAAGCGTTTTGCCGTGGCTGAGGCAGTGTGTGCTTCCTGCTGTGTACCGATAATTCTCTTTCCGATCAGCTGCTGCTGTGATTCCCCACTCAGATACAGTGATATAAATACTCCGAGTGGTGCAGTGAGAGTACAGTAATCCCTCCTCAATCGCGGGGGTTGCGTTCCAGAACCCCCCGCGAAAGGTGAAAATCCGCGAAGTAGAAACCATATGTTTATAGATCCCAGTGGAAGCATGTACAGTGAAAACAGTAAAGGTCCCAGTACTGAGCCCTGCGGGACTCCATATTGAACTTCTGTATATAATGATGGAGTACTGTCAGCACATTTCTGTACATATTGGAATCGATTTGATAAGTAAGAACTAAACCAAGCGAGAACGGTGCCTGTAAGCCCAACATCATTTTCTAGCCTGTGCAGTAAAATAGAATGGTCGATGGTGTCAAATGCTGCACTTAAGTCCAACAACATAATTACAGTGGAGTTTCCTTCATCAGAGGATATCAGAATGTCATTTACAACCCGTGTTAGTGCCGTTTCTGTACTATGACCAGTGCGAAAACCAGACTGGAATTTCTCAAATAAATTGTAATGCGTAAGGTGTGTCTGAAGCTGACTGGCAACTACTTTTTCTAGTATTTTAGAGAGAAACGGTAAATTTGAAATAGGCCTATAATTATTTAGTATACAGTAATCCCTCCTCCATCGCGGGGGGTTCTGGAACGCAACCCCCGCGAAAGGTGAAAATCCGCGAAGTAGAAACCATATGTTTATATGGTTATTTTTATATTGTCATGCTTGGGTCACAGATTTGCACAGAAACACAGGAGGTTGTAGAAAGACAGGAACTTTATTCAAACACTGCAAACAAACATTTGTCTCTTTTTCAAAAGTTTAAACTGTGCTCCATGACAAGACAGAGATGACAGTTCCGTCTCACAATTAAAAGAATGCATACATATCTTCCTCTTCAAAGGAGTGCGCATCAGAAGCAGAGAATGTCAGAGAGAGAGAGAAAAGCAAACAAATCAATAGGGCTGTTTGGCTTTTAAGTATGCGAAGTACCGCCGCACAAAGCAGTTGCAAGGAAGGCAGCAGCTCAAAACCGTCAGGAGCAGAGAATGTCAGAGAGAGAGAGAGACAAATAAAAACAAACAATCAAAAATCAATATGTGCCCTTCGAGCTTTTAAGTATGCGAAGCACCGTGCAGCATGTTGCTTCACGAAGCAGCTGCACAGAAGGGAGCAATGTGAAGGTAATCTTTCAGCATTTTTAGACGAGTGTCCATATCATCTAGGTGTGCGAACAGCCCCCCTGCTCACACCCCCTCCGTCAGGAGCAGAGAATGTCAGAGCAAGAGAGAGAGAGAGAGAAAAGTAAAAATCAATACGTGCTGTTTGATCTTTTAAGTATGCGAAGCACCATGCAGGAAGCATATCGCTTGATAAAGCAGCCATATGTAAGCCCAGCAAAGAAGAGAGCAATATGAAGGTAATCTTTCAGCGTTTTTTGAGGAGCGGCCGTATCCTCTAGGGGTGCGAAGAGCCCCCGTGCTCACAATATATTTGAGGAGTTTTATTTAATAGGTAATACGCGCTCTGGTTGGGTACCTTCTCAGCCATCTGGCAATAGCGTCCCTTGTATGAAATCAACTGGGCAAACCAACTGAGGAAGCATGTACCAGAAATTAAAAGACCCATTGTCCGCAGAAATCCGCAAACCAGCAAAAAATCAAAGATATATATTTAAATATGCTTACATATAAAATCTGCAATAGAGTGAAGCCGCGAAAGTCGAAGCGCGATATAGCGAGGGATTACTGTAATATGGAAAAAGATGATCTGCTGTGGCAACCCTTAACGGGACCAGCTGAAAGAAGAAGAAAATGCAGTGAGAGTTACAACGCTAAAGCAGTTATGGTATTTGGAATACTATGGCTATCCCCTGGACCGTTATATTGCTGCAGGTTAATTACAATCAGATGCTTTACACTAATAAACAATATGCAGTTAGTTTCAGTGTATTTATAAAGCCGCATCAGGAATGTGGATCTAAGAAAGAAAGCGTGATCACACAGGAACAGTAGCACTGCTTTGACGCTGGATGCCGCCAGTCTGCAAAACCGAGCTGAGAAATTGCGTATGCCAAGGTATGAGGTACCGTGGAAATGTGCGTGGCTTTACGCCAAGTTTAGGTTTTATACATCGCGATTTGAGCGTGGAAACGTTCGTACGCAACATTTCTGTGCATATGCACCGTTTATACATGAGGCCCCAGATGTCACATTTTACAGTTCTTTTAAAGAGAGAAGTAAATTGGTATCTACTAACGAATGTTAAAATGTGTTTTTTCTTATGCAACTATGCAATTTTTTTTCTCCCCAACATTAGACCACAATATTTTAGTCTGTGTGTGAATCCTCGCAATCACAGTAACTGTTGTTTTTCTCATTGTATGAGTTTCAATAGAAACAAAACCAGGCTGTTTCATTTGCAAAATAAAGCACACATTCTTAGGGGTATTATGCTTTGTTACTGGGTAATTAGTGTATGCCTTCACTTATAACGTGATGTGGTTATAATTCAGTTACATGCAAGCAACTTTTGTATTTTGTTCTTTCTTAATTTTGGATAGTCCATCATCCATGCCCTGGCTGCTCTACAGGGTGTATCAGGACAGGAGGCAGAAGACTTATTTCTTGGTGGCCCAGAATACAGTATCAGGTAAAAGTCAAGTCTATGAACGTTTGAAGTAAGCGTTTAAATATTTCTTGTTTATTATTTTTATATTTTACTTGCCTTAGTGAAGTGGAAGAATTTAACCGAAAGATAGGGCAGCAATTAAAGAAGGAGGGAATGCTGTGATATCTGTTGGAATAGAAGGTGATGCTACTGCCCAGTGCTTCCAGAATCCTTCATTTGAGTCTTGGGTCTGAATCTACTGCATCATTGCCAAGTATTCTGGGGTAATGCATCTTGTTTTGTTTACATTTTGTTTTTCTCCATATTCCAAGCTTATTTACTTGACTTTAGCTTTAATAAACTGGATGGCTGTCTCCTTCACAATTGATTTTTAAAGTACTATACTATTCATTACATAAAAAGCTCTGAACAATTTAGTCCCTTGCTGTATTTGGTACTGTCTCTCCCCCATCACTCCTCAGTGTAATTTTTAATCCACAACCACTAATTTGCTTATGAAAGAACTGGTGAAGCAGCTTGCACATGTATACCAAAAATATAGAATGCCGGCTATAAATGAAAAACCTTTCAAAATACTTTTAAAACTCCATCTTTAAACTTCACCTCTGCTTAATTCCCACTTCTATCAGTTTATGATTTACTTCTGGTTTATGAATGGAACTGCATACACTTTGAAAGATTTACACTAGATAATAACCATTGTTTTTTTTTGCTGTTTTCTTTTTTTTGTCTGGTGATGCCCTTTGCCATGCACCCTGGTCAAGTCTTGTGCAACTGACTGTGGTGCTGAAGAGAGAAGATTTCTGAAGACCCTCTTGAAATGGAGCTGCAATTGGATTAACACTACAACAGTATGCTTGCTGAGAATGTCCACAGGGGTCTGGGAAGTCTGTGACCTTGTGACCCTGAGACGTTGTTTTGTCAATCATCCTGACCAACTAGACCTTTTTGTGTTCTTCAACAGGGCCATCTCACCATCAGATATATTTAAGGAGAAGGACCTTTCAATTTTCCTCTTGTGTACTTTTTAATTGTATATATATTTTTTCGTTTTCATAAAGTTATATTTGTTAAGCAGTTTAGCCTTTATTAGTATTAAAATATGTTAGAGAAGTTATTTGTGGAATAATTTTAATGATCAAAATAGCAAAACAATGTAACTTTAAATTTTCTGTGCTCTGGGTAAAATATGTTAAAGCTATGTGGTGATTTTTAAGTTTTGTTTTTTTTTTGTACATTTGACATGGTTTTTTTAGGTGCATTGTTCTCACATTGTTCACTTTTGTTGTTCTCATAACATTTATTCAATAAAATTTGCATGAAAAGTGTATTTCCTTTTTCGTTATTCAGTTATTAACTCACATTTAAGACACTATATGGGTGAATAAAAGCCATTTAAATTTGAGTACACGACGAGCAATAGTATCACAGAAGATGGTGCTGGGGTTGTGCTTTATGTGGGTTAGACATGAAATGAAGATTTCCTTTTCTTGAAAAAGACTGTTTATGCAATCCACTAGTATCACCGCAACAAAGTTTTGTAAACCATGATGCCCTATTGTAACGGCCGACCCCTTTCCCAGCCGGCAGCTACACCTCCAAGACCTGTGGCCTGGATAATTTACTGAGATGAATCTAACTATCAAGCCGTACCTCTTAACAAATTACACTTTTCCCCCACAATCGACGATGAAAATATAAGCACGCAAAAAGCAGATGATGTAAAAATAAACTGATTAAATGTATTAAATAAAACCACAAGACAAATGCAAAAATGGAAACATAAATATAAATATCCCTTCACCACATCAACAATGAGACACCACCATATATATATATACAACAAAACCCTCCCTTGCCCCTGTAACATATAACACACAACACGAATAACAAAAATGAATGATATACTGAATGATTGTGAACTTGAGTCCGGTTATAAAAACTGTCCTGAATACAGATGACTGAACTAGTGGTAAATGAGTCGTTTGATTTTCCCGGCAAATGGAACAACCTCACCATGATTCCTCAGCGTATGGTGGATGGCGAATCGACCCCGGGGTCTCAGCAGATGAAGGATGAAAGCAGTCCGGCAAAATGAAAAACAAACTGGTGCAAAGGCGCGATGTGGAAAAACAGCAAGTAAGTTGATACATAGTTGAAAAACGAATGGTCTCCTGTCTCCTCTCTTCTCTCTCCTCCTCTCTCCTTTCTGATTACTTAAATAGTCCTTGTGACGGCTGCAATTGATTAATTGCAAACAGGTGTTTTCCAGGTTAGAGGCTGTGGTCTTCTTCCATCATTCGTTCCCCTTTACGGGGACGGCATTTCCTGATACACACACATAAACAGCAAACAGGACAATGGAAACAAGATGCACTTAGAACTGACATTTAACAACACTAACTATGTAGCCCCGCTACACTATGACATGTGTATTTTATTAATAATATGTAGTTATTTTTAAAGAGTTTTTCCAGGGATGAAAAGTGCATCAACAGTTCATTTTTACATATATACACACTTACTTTGGCTAACTGCATGAAAGCCCGGTACAACAGCTGCACCAAACCTGCCAAAAAAGCCCTGTAGTGGATCATAAAAACATCACAAGACGTTCAATGGAACTGAACTGCCATCACTTGATCATCGATACAAGATTCCCTGTGTAAGAAGGGCTAAAAACATCATCAAGGAGAACACTCATCTTGGACAGAACTTGTTTGAGCTTCTCCCATCTGGCAGGCATTTCAGATATATAAATGCAAAGAATTATTATTATTATCAATCTGTATGCTACAAATAGACAAAAAAAAAAATTTTTTCCAACTGCTATAAACTTATTGAACTCGTATATCTCCTCAATCTGAAATCGTTTTCATTGTGTCGCCGATGATGAAGTATCTACCTTATTGCTGCATGTCGGCACTAATGACATTTATTCATAGCAATCTGAGGTATTAAAGAGGAACTTCATCTCTCTTTGCATTAAAGCTAAAAGAAAATGTCGGAATTTAGTTGTATCTGGCCCCTTACCAAGATTATATAGAGGGGATGTGATTTATAGCAGATTGCATTCCCTTCACTGCCGGCTAGAAACCTGGTGTGCAAACAAAAGTATAGCGTTTGTGAACAATTGAGATGATTTTTGGGAAAGGCCTGGATTTTTCAGAAGAGATGGTCTTCATCCTAACTGGAGGGGATCTTATGTATTATCCCAAAATATGGCAGCAAAACTGCCTGGTTGACTGATTAGAGCACCATCCAGGCCACAGTCATGTGATCTTAAATCACAGGCTGTTGTTTATCCCACCTGGTACTTTCCTGAAGCTGTTACCCATAATCCTTGTCTTGGGGCATCCAGTAAATTTAGTCTTGATACAAACCTTAAATTAATTGATAACCAAAAAATAAGGTGTATAATTAGACCAAGGGATAAAACCAGACCCTCCACCAGGGGCATCTGTAATAGAAATTTACTACAAATTAAAACAAAAAGTATATCACCAATTCAGAAAGAAGCATACAGTTTTAAATGCTGCTTATTGAACATTCGCTCTCTTGGCACTAAAGCTGTTTTGGTAAATGATATTATATTAATTACAAAATCTGATCTGTGTCTTCTCACCGAAACCTGGCTTAGTAAATGTGACACTGCACCACTAGCTGAGGCGTCACCAGATGGCTACTCGTTCCTTCATAAGTCTAGAGATTCAGGTCGAGGAGGGGGCCTTGGAATAATTCATTGTAACAAAATGCAAATCACTTCTAAAAATTTAGGCAACTTTACATCCTTTGAAGCATTCATTTTAAATATTAAAACAGATTCCAACACAATTATAGTGCTAGTCTATAGACCACCAGGGCTGTATTCATTGTTCATGTCTGAATTTAGCAACCTTTTATCTGACTTGGCTATAAATTATGATCACGTAGTACTGATGGGGGATTTTAATGTACACATTGATGTGGAAACTGACACTTTTAGCAAATGTTTTACTTATTTGTTAAATTCAGTAGGATTTTGTCAGAATGTCAAAGGTCCAACTCATAATCATAACCACACATTAGATTTAATTATAACTTACAAAGTTGAAATTCAAAATTTAATTATTACTCCATTAAATGAAGTTATTTCCGATCACTACTTAATTACATTTGATTTAGTCCTGCCCTTGCCAACACACTCCCAGATTAAAACAAAGACAGTGCGACATCTAGATTGTAATTCTGCTTCAAAATTTATAGATACTTTGAGTAAGTCGAGTGTAATTGTGGAAAACCATTTAGATCAGTTAACATCACATTATAATGTGACCTTGAGAGATGCTCTGGACACAGTGGCTCCCCTTAAAACAAAAGTGATCAAAGCACATAGAAACTCTCCCTGGTTTAATGAAAACACTCGAGCTCTTAAATTAGAGTGTCAAAAACTGGAGCGCAGATGGAGAACAACAAAGCTACATGTCTTTCAAATTGCATGGACAGAGAGTGTTAATAAATATAAACAAACCCTCTTTAAAGCTCGGTCAGAATATTATTCTATATTAATAGATAGCAATAATAAAAATCCTCGGGTACTGTTTAGAACAGTGGCTAAATTAACAAATGGAAATTCAGATCAACAGTGCAAAATACCAACAGACATTAGCAGTACAGACTTTATGAACTTCTTCAATGAGAAAATTAAAAATATAAGATCCCAGATCTCTGCATCACAGTACAAACCAAATACTAGCTTAGCAGACCCTGTCTCACATTGCACTCAGCACTTTAGTAATTTTAATCCTGTAACTGAGCAGGAAGTCTTAAGTTTAATTTCTAAAATGAAGTCCACTACTTGTTCCCTAGATCCAGTGCCAACACAACTAGTAAAAAGTGCAATGGATGTTCTTGCAGCGCCTATCCTAAACATTATCAATAGTTCATTATTGCATGGCACAGTACCTGATACACTAAAAGTGTCAGTCATTAAACCATTACTTAAAAAGTCAGACCTTGACCCACATACAGTAATCCCTCGCTATATCGCGCTTTGCCTTTCGCGGCTTCACTCTATTGCGGATTTTATATGTAAGCATATTTAAATATATATCGCGGATTTTTCGCTGCTTCGCGGATTTCTGCGGACAATGGGTCTTTTAATTTCTGGTACATGCTTCCTCAGTTGGTTTGCCCAGTTGATTTCATACAAGGGACGCTATTGGCAGATGGCTGAGAAGCTACCCAACTTACTTTTTTCTCTCTCTCTTGCGCTGACATTCTCTGATCCTGACGTAGGGGGTGTGAGCAGGGGGGCTGTTTGCACACCTAGACGATACGGACGCTCGTTTAAAAATGCTGAAAGATTATCTTCATGTTGCTCCCTTCTGTGCAGCTGCTTCGTGAAGCGACATGCTGCACGGTGCTTCGCATACTTAAAAGCTCGAAGGACACGTATTGATTTTAGATTGTTTGTTTTTCTCTGTCTCTCTCACTCTCTCTTTCTCTGCTCCTGACGGAGGGGGGTGTGAGCTGCCGCCTTCAACAGCTTTGTCCGGCGGTGCTTCGCATACTTAAAAGCCAAACAGCCCTATTGATTTGTTTGCTTTTCTTTCTCTCTTTCTGACATTCTGTGCTCCTGACACACACTCCTTTGAAAAGGAAGATATGTTTGCATTCTTTAAATTGTGAGACGGAACTGTCATCTCTGTCTTGTCATGGAGCACAGTTTAAACTTTTGAAAAAGAGACAAATGTTTATTTGCAGTGTTTGAATAAAGTTCCTGTCTCTCTACAACCTCCTGTGTTTCTGTGCAAATCTGTGACCCAACCATGACAATATAAAAATAACCATATAAACATATGGTTTCTACTTTGCGGATTTTCACCTTTCGCGGGGGTTGCGTTCCAGAACCCCCCGCGATGGAGGAGGGATTACTGTATACTAAATAATTATAGGCCTATTTCAAATTTACCGTTTCTCTCTAAAATACTAGAAAAAGTAGTTGCCAGTCAGCTTCAGACACACCTTACGCATTACAATTTATTTGAGAAATTCCAGTCTGGTTTTCGCACTGGTCATAGTACAGAAACGGCACTAACACGGGTTGTAAATGACATTCTGATATCCTCTGATGAAGGAAACTCCACTGTAATTATGTTGTTGGACTTAAGTGCAGCATTTGACACCATCGACCATTCTATTTTACTGCACAGGCTAGAAAATGATGTTGGGCTTACAGGCACCGTTCTCGCTTGGTTTAGTTCTTACTTATCAAATCGATTCCAATATGTACAGAAATGTGCTGACAGTACTCCATCATTATATACAGAAGTTCAATATGGAGTCCCGCAGGGCTCAGTACTGGGACCTTTACTGTTTTCACTGTACATGCTTCCACTGGGATCTCTCATTAGGAAACATAATGTTAATTTTCACTCGTATGCAGATGACACCCAGTTATACCTTTCATTTAAATCAAATGAAGTTTCTCCAATGTTGTCTTTAATTAGTTGTATTAGTGAATTAAAGGAGTGGATGAATGAGAACTACTTGTCTTTAAATACAGATAAAACAGAGATGTTAATTGTTGGAGGGAATGATGCTGATCACAACAATATTTTGTCATCATTTAACTCAGTTGGAATCCCAGTCAATTTTACTGAATCAGCCCGCAATCTAGGAGTTATCTTTGACTCTAGCATGTCATTTAAAGCGCATATTACAAAGTTGTCCAAAACATGTTTCCTCCATCTTAAAAATGTTAGGAAATTAAGGCGCTTTTTAAATAAACAGGATTCTGAGAAACTAATTCATGCATTTATCTCTAGTAGGATTGACTACTGCAATGCGGTGTTCACTGGATGTTCAAACTGTTCTTTATACAGCCTCCAATTAATCCAAAATGCGGCTGCAAGAATTATTACAAGAACAAGAAAATACGAACACATAACTCCAGTTCTTAAATCCTTACACTGGCTCCCGGTTAAGTTTAGGGCAGATTTCAAAATCCTTCTTTTAACATATAAAGCATTAAATGGTCGAGGTCCGGCTTACTTGTCTGAACTTATCATGACTTAAAAACCTGAGCGCACATTAAGATCTCAAGATGCCGGTCTGCTTATGATTCCAAGGATTAATAAAATAACAGTGGGAGGTCGAGCTTTTAGTTACAGGGCCCCTAAACTGTGGAATGGTCTGCCTGCTACTATAAGAGATGCCCCTTCGGTCTCAGCTTTTAAATCCCGGCTGAAGACTCACTACTTCAGTTTAGCATATCCTGACTAGAGCTGCTGATTAACTGTACAGACTGCATCTCTGTTGTTAGTCATTAGCACTTAAACATAAGTAACATGATAGTTATAATTGTCTACTAACCCTCACTTATTCTGTTTTTCTTCTCAGTACTCAAATGTGGCACTTGGTGCCATGGCCCACCTGCCAAGTTGTTTTGCCTGCCTAAGGAAAAGTCATCCCAGATGGAGGATCGCAGGAATCATGGGAAAGAGGGGTCCTTTCATTGGATTGGCTGGCCCAGCACTGTTTCAACCGTGGAATGGCGAAATGGGGGAGGCAGCTTGAAGGATGAGGTCTCCAGGACTCTACACAAATCCAAATCTTATTATGGGATATATCATCTACTGTTAAATTCTGCTCTGTACTTCTAAAATTTATATTTTTTATTTCTTACTATATTGAGAAATTGTTCTGTTCTGTGTACTGCATTGTATTTACCCCCTTCTTTTGACACCCACTGCACGCCCAACCTACCTGGAAAGGGGTCTCTCTTTGAACTGCCTTTCCCAAGGTTTCTTCCATTTTTTCCCTACAAGGTTTTTTTGGGAGTTTTTCCTTGTCTTCTTAGAGAGTCAAGGCTGGGGGACTGTCAAGAGGCAGGGCCTGTTAAAGCCCATTGCGGCACTTCCTGTGTGATTTTGGGCTATACAAAAATAAACTGTATTGTATTGTATTGCATTGATCATGTACAATTAATGTAGGTAGTGTAGGTAATGTGTAATCTATACTGCTGTGCATTTATGCAATAATAATCCATCCTGGTTACTTTAACATTATATAGATAGATAGATAGATAGATAGATAGATAGATAGATAGATAGATAGATAGATAGATAGATAGATAGATAGATAGATATGGCATCTTGCCAATATTTTGAACATATTTTGTATGATTACTCAGTTTTTAGTTCATTCTTTATTTATTTATTGTATTGTTATATATCTGAACTATTTCACATTGGAATTTAAATGCAATGTGAAGTTGACACGAGTAATTTCGTTGCGTTACTCAATGACAATAAAGTACTTGAATACATCTATTTTTAAAACTGTCACTTATTTTTTACCCCTCCTTTAACCGTCACCTTATCGTGGTGGAGGGGTTTGCGTGTCCCAATGATCCTAGGAGCTCTGTTGTCCGGGGCTTTATGCCCCTGGTAGGGCCACCCAAGGCAAACTGGTCCTAGGTGAGGGATGAGACAAAGAGCGGTTAAACAAACCTCCTATGAAGAAAAACCATTTTGGACGGCGTTTTCCCTTGCCCGGACGCGGGTCACCGGGGCCCCACTCTGGAGCCAGGCCTGGAGGTGGGGCTCGATGGCGAGCGCCTGGTGGCCGGGCCTGCACCCATGGGGCTCGGCCGGGCACAGCCCGAAGAGGCAACGTGGGTCCCCCTTCCCATGGGCTCACCACCTATGGGAGGGGCCAAGGAGGTCGGGTGCAGTGTGAGTTGGGTGGTGGCCAAAGGCGGGGACCTTGGCGGTCCGATCCTCGGCTACAGAAACTGGCTCTTGGGACGTGGAATGTCACCTCTCTGAAGGGGAAGGAGCCTGAGCTAGTGCGTGAAGTTGAGAGGTTCCGGCTAGATATAGTCGGGCTCACCTCGACGCACAGCTTGGACTCTGGAACCAATCTCCTTGAGAGAGGCTGGACTCTCTACCACTCTGGAGTTGCCCCCGGTGAGAGGCGCCGAGCAGGTGTGGGTATACTTATTGCCCCCCAACTTGGAGCCTGTACATTGGGGTTTACCCCGGTGGACGAGAGGGTAGCCTCCCTTCGCCTTCGGGTGGGGGGACGGGTCCTAACTGTTGTTTGTGCGTATGCACCGAACAGCAGTTCGGAGTACCCACCCTTTTTGGAGTCCCTGGAGGGGGTGCTAGAGGGCATACCTTCTGGGGACTCCCTCGTTCTGCTGGGAGACTTCAATGCTCACGTGGGCAATGACAGTGAGACCTGGAAGGGCGTGATTGGGAGGAATGGCCCCCCTGATCTGAACCCGAGCGGTGTTTTGTTATTGGACTTCTGTGCTCGTCACGGATTGTCCATAACGAACACCATGTTCAAGCATAGGGGTGTTCATATGTGCACTTGGCACCAGGACACCCTAGGCCTCAGTTCGATGATCGACTTTGTGGTCGTGTCGTCGGACTTGCGGCCACATGTCTTGGACACTCGGGTGAAGAGAGGGGCGGAGCTGTCAACTGATCACCACCTGGTGGTGAGTTGGCTTCGATGGTGGGGGAGGATGCCGGTCAGGCGTGGTAGGCCCAAACGTGTTGTGAGGGTCTGCTGGGAACGTCTGGCAGAGCCCCCTGTCAGAAGTAGCTTCAACTCCCACCTCCGGCAGAACTTCGACCACATCCCGAGGGAGGTGGGGGACATTGAGTCCGAATGGGCCATGTTCCGTGCCTCTATTGTTGAGGCAGCTGACCGGAGCTGTGGCCGTAAGGTGGTCGGTGCCTGTCGTGGCGGCAATCCCCGAACCCGCTGGTGGACACCGGCGGTGAAGGATGCCGTCAAGCTGAAGAAGGAGTCCTACAGGACCCTTTTGTCCTGTGGGACCCCGGAGGCAGCTGATAGGTACCGGCAGGCCAAGCGGAATGCGGCTTTGGTGGTTGCTGAGGCAAAAACTCGGGCGTGGGAGGAGTTTGGGGAGGCCATGGAGAATGACTTTCGGACGGCTTCGAGGAGATTCTGGTCCACCATCCGGCGTCTCAGGAAGGGGAAGCAGTGCAGTGTCAACACTGTATATGGTGGGGATGGTGCGCTGCTGACTTCGACTCGGGACGTTGTGGGTCGGTGGGGGGAATACTTTGAAGACCTCCTCAATCCCATTAACATGCCTTCCAATGAGGAAGCAGAGCCTGGGGACTCAGAGGTGGGCTCCCCCATCTCTGGGACTGAGGTCACCGAGGTGGTCAAAAAACTCCTTGGTGGCAGGGCCCCGGGGGTGGATGAGATACGCCCGGAGTTCCTCAAGGCTCTGGATGTTGTAGGACTGTCTTGGCTGACACGCCTCTGCAACATCGCATGGACATCAGGGACAGTGCCTCTGGATTGGCAGACCGGGGTGGTGGTCCCCCTCTTTAAGAAGGGGGATCGGAGGGTGTGTTCCAACTACAGAGGGATCACACTCCTCAGCCTCCCTGGAAAAGTCTATTCAGGGGTCCTGGAGAGGAGGGTCCGTCGGATAGTCGAGCCTCGGATTCAGGAGGAACAGTGTGGTTTTCGTCCTGGTCGCGGAACAGTGGACCAGCTCTATACCCTTAGCAGGGTCCTGGAGGGTGCATGGGAGTTTGCCCAACCAGTCTACATGTGTTTTGTGGACTTAGAAAAGGCATTCGACCGTGTCCCTCGGGGAATCCTGTGGGGGGTACTCCGAGAGTATGGGGTACCGGCCCCCCTGATAAGGGCTGTTCAGTCCCTGTACGATCAGTGCCAGAGCTTGGTCCGCATTGCCGGCAGTAAGTCGAACCCGTTTCCAGTGAGAGTTGGACTCCGCCAGGGCTGCCCTTTGTCACCGATTCTGTTCATAACTTTTATGGACAGAATTTCTAGGCGCAGCCAGGGTGTTGAGGGGGTCCGGTTTGGTGGGCTCAGGATTGGGTCACTGCTTTTTGCAGATGATGTTGTCCTGTTTGCTTCATCAGGCTGTGATCTTCAGCTCTCTCTGGATCGGTTCGCAGCCGAGTGTGAAGCGGCTGGGATGAGAATCAGCACCTCCAAATCCGAGACCATGGTCCTCAACCGGAAAAGGGTGGAGTGCCCTCTCAGGGTTGGTAGCGAGATCCTGCCCCAAGTGGAGGAGTTCAAGTATCTCGGGGTCTTGTTCACGAGTGAGGGAAGAATGGAGCGTGAGATCGACAGGCGGATCGGTGCGGCATCCGCAGTAATGCGGGCGTTGCATCGGTCTGTCGTGGTGAAAAAGGAGCTGAGCCGCAAGGCGAAGCTCTCAATTTACCAGTCGATCTATGTTCCTACCCTCACCTATGGTCATGAGCTATGGGTAGTGACCGAAAGAACGAGATCGCGAATACAAGCGGCTGAAATGAGTTTCCTCCGCAGGGTGTCTGGGCTTTCCCTTAAAGATAGGGTGAGAAGCTCAGTCATCCGGGAGGGGCTCAGAGTAGAGCCGCTGCTCCTCCGCATCGAGAGGAGTCAGATGAGGTGGCTCGGGCATCTGATCAGGATGCCTCCTGGATGCCTCCCTGGTGAGGTGTTCCAGGCACGTCCAACCGGGAGGAGGCCCCGGGGAAGACCCAGGACACGCTGGAGGGACTATGTCTCTCGACTGGCCTGGGAACGCCTTGGGATTCTCCCGGAAGAGCTAGAAGAAGTGGCCGGGGAGAGGGAAGTCTGGGCATCTCTGCTCAAGCTGCTGCCCCCGCGACCCGACCTCGGATAAGCGGGAGACAATGGATGGATGGATGGACTATTTTTTATATGTAGACTATAATAACATATGCAATGGTTAAATACTTCTTTGTACAATGGGAACTGAAAAAAGAAGTGATAGGTAAACTAAACGAAGCGATCTCAGTGATAAACAATTAACGTTTATAACGAGGAGTACGACAAGCTTATTTCAGCCCTGAAAACAGAACGTACAATGAATATTTAATAATATTATCATTATGGTCAACTACTACGGCATTTAAACGAAAATACTGTACTGCCCGTTGTGTATCGACATGCGCAGTTAAGAGCGATCCGTGCCGTAAAGCGAAATGTTTAGTATATATTTTTTTTTTATTATTAAGCGCATGCGGAGTGTGTTATTGCATACGTATTGAATGAAAACGTTGTCGCTACCCGATCTGCGTGCCTACCAGATTTGCGCGCGCAGGCGTATTGAAAGCCTAGCATGCCGTAAAGTGTTCACGCATGCGTTAAACAGATTGGGCAGCACCGTAAAGTGAGCGATGACGTTTTCGTTCAATACGTATGCAATAACACTCCGCATGCGCTTAATAATAATAAAAATATATACTAAACATTTCGCTTTACGGCACGGATCGCTCTCAACTGCGCATGTCGATACACAATGGGCAGTACAGTATTTTCGTTTAAATGCCGTAGTAGTTGACCATAACGATAATATTATTAAAAATTCATTGTACGTTCTGTTTTCAGGGCTAAATTAAGCTTGTCGTACTCCTCGTTATAAACGTTAATTCTTTATCACTGAGATCGCTTCGTTTAGTTTACATAGCACTTCATTTCTCAGTTCCCATTGTACAAAGAAGTATTTAACCATTGCATATGTTATTATAGTCTACATATAAAAAATAAATGACAGTTTTAAAAATAGATGTATTCAAGTACTTTATTGTCATTGAGTAACGCAACGAAATTACTCGTGTCAACTTCACGTTGCATTTAAATTCCAATGTGAAATAATTCAGATATATAATAATACAATAAATAAATAAAGTATTAACTAAAAACTGAGTAATCATACAAAATATGTTCAAAATATTGGCAAGATGCCATATAAAAATGTTAAAAGTAACCAGGATGGATTATTATTTCATAAATGTACAGCAGTATAGATTACCTACACTACATTAATTGTACATGATCAATGAAAACGATTTCAGATTGAGGAGATATACGAGTTCAATAAGTTTATAGCAGTTGGAAAAAAGTTTTTCTGTGTGTGTATTTGTAGCATACAGATTGATAATAATAATTCTTTGCATTTATATATCTGAAATGCCTGCCAGATGGGAGAAGCTCAGACAAGTTCGGTCCAAGATGAGTGTTCTCCTTGATGATGTTTTTAGCCCTTCTTACACAAGGAATCTTGTATCGATGATCAAGTGATGGCAGTTCAGTTCCATTGAACGTCTTGTGATGTTTTTATGATCCACTACTGGGCTTTTTTGGCAGGTTTGGTGCAGCTGTTGTACCAGGCTTTCATGCAGTTAGTCAAAATAAGTGTGTATATATGTAAAAATGAACTGTTGATGCACTTTTCATCCCTGGAAAAACTCTTTAAAAATAACTTTATATATTATTATTAATGAAATACACATGTCATAGGGCATCACGGTTTACAAAACTCTGTTGCGGTGATACTAGTGGATTGCATAAACAGTCTTTTTAAAGAAAAAGAAATCTTCATTTCATGTCTAACCCACATAAAGCACAACCCCAGCACCATCTTCTGTGATACTATTGCTCGTCTTGTACTCAAATTTAAATGGCTTTTATTCACCCCTATAGTGTCTTAACTGTGAATTAATAACTGAATAATGAAAAAGGAAAAACACTTTTCATGCAAATTTTATTGAATAAATGTTATGAGAACAACAAAAGTGAACAATGTGAGAACAATGCACCTAAAAAAAACATATCAAATGTACAAAAAAAAAAATTGTAAAAAATCACCACATAGCTTTAACATATTTTACCCAGAGCACAGAAAATTTAAAGTTACATTTTTTGCTATTTTGATCATTAAAATTATTCCACAAATAACTTCTCTAACATATTTTAATACTAATAAAGCCCAAACTGCTAAACTGCTTAACAAATATATATAACTTTATGAAAACGAAAAAATATATATACAATTAAAAAGTACACAAGAGGAAAATTGAAAGGTCCTTCTCCTTAAATATATCTGCTGGTCAGATGGCCCTGTTGAAGAACACATAAAGGTCCAGTTGGTCAGGATGATTGACAAAACAACGTCTCAGGGTCACAAGGTCACAGCCTCCCCAGGCCCCTGTGGACATTCTCAGTAAGCATACTGTTGTGGTGTTAATCCAATTGCAGCTCCACTTCAAGAGGGTCTTCAGAAATCTTCTCTCTTCAGCACCACAGTCAGTTGCACAAGACTTGACCAAGGTGCATGGCAAAGGGCATCACTGGACAAAAAAAAGAAAACGGCAAAAAAAACAATGGTTATTATCTAGTGTAAATCTTTCAAAGTGTATGCAGTTCCATTCATAAACCAGAAGTAAATCATAAACTGATAGAAGTGGGAATTAAGCAGAGGTGAAGTTTAAAAATGGAGTTTTAAAAGTATTTTGAAAGGTTTTTCATTTATAGCCGGCATTCTATATTTTTGGTATACATGTGCAAGCTGATTCACCAGTTCTTTCATAAGCAAATTAGTGGTTGTGGATTAAAGATTACACTGAAGAGTGTTGGGGGAGAGACAGTACCAAATACAGGAAGGGACTAAATTGTTCAGAGCTTTTTATGTAATGAATAGTGTAGTACTTTAAAAATCAATTGTGAAGGAGACAGCCATCCAGTTTATTAAAGCTAAGGTCAAGCAAATGAGCTTGGAATATGGAGAAAAACAAAATGTAAACAAAACAAGATCCATTACCCCAGAATACTTGGCAATGACGCCGTAGATTCAGACCCAAGACTCAAATGAAGGATTCTGGAAGCACTGGGCAGTAGCACCATCTTCTATTCCAACAGATATCACAGCATTCCCTCCTTCTTTAATTGCTGCCCTATCTTTCGGTTAAATTCTTCCACTTCACTAAGGCAAGTAAAATATAAAAATAATAAACAAGAAATATTTAAACGCTTACTTCAAACATTCATAGACTTGACTTTTACCTGAAACTGTATTCTGGGCCACCAACAAATAAGTCTTCTGCCTCCTGTCCTGATACACCCTGTAGAGCAGCCAGGGCATGGATGATGGACTATCCAAAATTAAGAAAGAACAGAATACAAAAGTTGCTTGCATGTAACTGAAATATGACCACATCACATTATAAGTGAAGGCATACACTAATTACCCAGTAACAAAGCATAATACCCTGAAGAATGTGTGCTTTATTTTGCAAATGAAACAGCCTGGTTTTGTTTCTATTGAAACTCATACAATGAGAAAAACACAACAGTTATTGGGATTGCGAGGATTCACACACAGACTAAAATATTGTGGTCTAATGTTGGGGAGTTGCATAAGAAAAAACACATTTTAACATTCGTTAGTGGATACCAATTTACTTCTCTCTTTAAAAGAATTGTAAAATTTAGACACCTGATCTGAGATACATCTAGCCAGTTCAGTTTTTCATATTCCCAAAAAGAGAAAAACTACTAATCCATTAATCAAGTATAAATCAGTAAATAACAGGAAAGTCCACCTGAGCAGTTTTTTTAATAACACAATTTATTAAAAGTTTTGCATATTTCAAAATATTCATGCACGTTCATTGAAATCAACAGCCTATTTAAAACGGTAAATTTTGTAATATTCCAATTATTAAACAAAACGTCAGATAATCCTAAATATATCTAGATTATATTACAGTATATACTGTATTCTCAAAAATTGAAAAGCATTCAATAAACATTACATACAGTACCTTTAATCATAAAATTCACGAACACGTCGTATTTCACTTAGCTCTCTGACCGTTAAATTGTTGCTAAATTCTAACCCGAAAAGATATTCTTTCAAGTCGTTGTAAAATTGAAAAGTCTTCATTTTTTCAAGAAGTGAAAAATATTCTTCTGCCAGGAAAAAAATTCAATATGCTCCTATTCTTTACAGCGTTGTTCTTTCTCCTTCTCACTCGAATGGCAGAAGTTCTATTTGTTAATGCAGACCGAGAAATTAAAATCCCGTGGTAACTTTATTTCTCGTGTGTCGTAAAACATTCGACATGCGCAGAACAAATCGGGCAGTGTCGTGAAATGAATTTTAATTGAGCAGAGAGCGCTGTCGCTACCCGATCTGCGTGCCTACCAGATTTGCGCGCGCATACGCAGAGCGTAACTATTACGACCCTGCACGATCTGCGGTTTTTTTACTTTGCGACACGAGTCCCCATCCGATTTGTCTCGCGCACGCGCTCTCTGCTTAATTAAAATTCATTTCACGACGCTGCCCGATTTGTTCTGCGCATGTCGAATGTTTTACGACACACGAGAAAAAAAGTTACCACGGGATTTTAATTTATCGGTCTGCATTAACAAATAGAACTTCCGCCACTCGAGTGAGAAGGAGAAAGAAGAACGCTGTAAAGAATTGGAGCATACTGAATTTTTCTCCTGGCAGAAGAATATTTTTCACTTCTTGAAAAAAATGAAGACTTTTCAATTTTACAACGACTTGAAAGAATGTCTTTTACGGGAAGAATTTAGCAACAATTTAACGGTCAGAGAGCGAAGTGAAATACGACGTGTGTCCGTGAATTTTATAATTAAAGGTACTGTATGTAATGTTTATTGAATGCTTTTCAATTTTTGAGAATACAGTATATACTGTAATATAATCTAGATATATTTAGGATTATCTGACGTTTTGTTTAATAACTGGAATATTACAAAATTTACTGTTTTAAATAGGCTGGTGATTTCAGTGAACGCGCATGAATATTTTGAAATATGCAAAACTATTAATAAATTGTGTTATTAAAAAAACTACTCAGGTGGACTTTCCTGTTATTTACTGATTTATACTTGATTAATGGATTAGTAGATTTTCTCTTTTTGGGAATATGAAAATCTGAACTGCCTAGATGTATCTCAGATCAGGTGTCTAAATTTTACAATTCTTTTAAAGAGAGAAGTAAATTGGTATCCACTAACGAATGTTAAAATGTGTTTTTTCTTATGCAACTCCCCAACATTAGACCACAATATTTTAGTCTGTGTGTGAATCCTCGCAATCCCAGTAACTGTTGTGTTTTTCTCATTGTATGAGTTTCAATAGAAACAAAACCAGGCTGATTCATTTGCAAAATAAAGCACACATTCTTAGGGGTATTATGCTTTGTTACTGGGTAATTGGTGTATGCCTTCACTTATAATGTGATGTGGTCATATTTCAGTTACATGCAAGCAACTTTTGTATTCTGTTCTTTCTTAATCTTGGATAGTCCATCATCCATGCCCTGGCTGCTCTACAGGGTGTATCAGGACAGGAGGCAGAAGACTTATTTCTTGGTGGCCCAGAATACAGTATCAGGTAAAAGTCAAGTCTAGGAATGTTTGAAGTAAGTGTTTAAATATTTCTTGTTTATTATTTTTATATTTTACTTGCCTTAGTGAAGTGGAAGAATTTAACTGAAAGATAGGGCAGCAATTAAAGAAGGAAGGAATGCTGTGATATCTCTTGGAATAGAAGATGATGCTACTGCCCAGTGCTTCCAGAATCCTTCATTTGAGTCTTGGGTCTGAATCTACGGCGTCATTGCCAAGTATTCTGGGGTAATGGATCTTGTTTTGTTTACATTTTGTTTTTCTCCATATTCCAAGCTCATTTACTTGACCTTAGCTTTAATAAACTGGATGGCTGTCTCCTTCACGATTTGATTTTAAAGTACTATACTATTCATTACATAAAAAGCTCTGAACAGTTTAGTCCCTTCCTGTATTTGGTACTGTCTCTCCCCCAACACTCCTCAGTGTAATCTTTAATCCACAACCACTAATTTGCTTATGAAAGAACTGGTGAAGCAGCTTGCACATGTATACCAAAAATATAGAATGCCGCCTATAAATGAAAAACCTTTCAAATACTTTTAAAACTCCATTTTTAAACTTCACCTCTGCTTAATTCCCATTTCTATCAGTTTATGATTTACTTCTGGTTTATTAATGGAACTGCATACACTTTGAAAGATTTACACCAGATAATAACAATTGTTTTTTTTTTTGCTGTTTTTCTTTTTTTTGTCCAGTGATGCCCTTTGCCATGCACCCTGGTCAAGTCTCGTGCAACTGACTGTGGTGCTGAAGAGAGAAGATTTCTGAAGACCCTCTTGAAATGGAGCTGCAATTGGATTAACACTACAACAGTATGCTTGCTGAGAATGTCCACAGGGGCCTGGGGAGGCTGTGACCTTGTGACCTGAGACGTTGTTTTGTCAATCATCCTGACCAACTGGACCTTTATGTGTTCTTCAACAGGGCCATCTGACCATCAGATATATTTAAGGAGAAGGACCTTTCAATTTTCCTCTTGTGTACTTTTAAATTGTATATATATTTTTTCATTTTGATAAAGTTATATATATTTGTTAAGCAGTTTAGCAGTTTGGGCTTTATTAGTATTAAAATATGTTAGAAGTTATCTGTGGAATAATTTTAATAATCAAAATAGCAAAACAATGTAACTTTAAATTTTCTGTGCTCTGGGTAAAATATGTTAAAGCTATGTGGTGATTTTTTTTACTTCTTTGGGTTTTTTTGTACATTTGACAAATGGTTTTTTTAGGTGCATTGTTCTCACATTGTTCACTTTTGTTGTTCTCATAACATTTATTCAATAAAATTTGCACGAAAAGTGTTTCCTTTTTCATTATTCAGTTATTAACTCACATTTAAGACACTATATGTGTGAATAAAAGCCATGTAAATTTGAGTACAAGACGAGCAATAGTATCACAGAAGATGGTGCTGGGGTTGTGCTTTATGTGGGTTAGACATGAACTGAAGATTTCTATTTCTTTAAAAAGACTGTTTATGCAATCCACTAGTATCACCGCAACAAAATTTTGTAAACCATGATGCCCTATGACATGTGTATTTCATTAATAATATGTAAAGTTATTTTTAAAGAGTTTTTCCAGGGATGAAAAGTGCATCAACAGTTCATTTTTACATATATACACACTTATTTTGACTAACTGCATGAAAGCCTGGTACAACAGCTGCACCAAACCTGCCAAAAAAGCCCTGTAGTGGATCATAAAAACATCACAAGACGTTCAATGGGTGTGAACTGCCATCACTTGATCATCGATACAAGATTCCTTGTGTAAGAAGGGCTAAAAACATCATCAAGGAGAACACTCATCTTGGACCAAACTTGTCTGAGCTTCTCCCATCTGGCAGGCATTTCAGATATATAAATGCAAAGAATTATTATTATTATCAATCTGTATGCTACAAATGGACAAAAAAAAAAAAACTTTTTTCCAACTGCTATAAACTTATTGAACTCGTATATCTCCTCAATCTGAAATCGTTTTCATTGATCATGTACAATTAATGTAGGTAGTGTAGGTAATCTATACTGCTGTGCATTTATGCAATAATAATCCATCCTGGTTACTTTAACATTATATATGGCATCTTGCCAAGATTTTGAACATATTTTGTATGATTACTCAGTTTTTAGTTCATTATTTATTTATTGTATTATTATATATCTGAACTATTTCACATTGGAATTTAAATGCAACGTGAAGTTGACACGAGTAATTTCGTTGCGTTATTCAATGTCAATAAAGTACTTGAATACATCTATTTTTAAAACTGTCATTTATTTTTTATATGTAGACTATAATAACATATACAATGGTTAAATACTTCTTTGTACAATGGGAACTGAAAAAAGAAGTGCTATGTAAACTAAACGAAGCGATCTCAGTGATAAACAATTAACGTGTATAACGAGGAGTATGACAAGCTTAATTCAGCCGTGAAAACAGAACGTACAATGAATATTTAATAATATTATCATTATGGTCAACTACTACGGCATTTCAACGAAAATACTGTACAGTACTGCCCGTTGTGTATCGACATGCGCAGTTGAGAGCGATCCGTGCCGTAAAGCGAAATGTTTAGTATATATTTTTTTTTATTATTAAGCGCATGCGGAGTGTGTTATTGCATACGTATTGAACGAAAACGTCATCGCTCACTTTACGGTGCTGCCCAATCTGTTGAACGCATGCGTGAACACTTTACGGCATGCTAGGCTTTCAATACGCCTGCGCGCGCAAATAGGAATAAAGTAGCACCGAACATCGGGACTCTTTAGGACGCAATTCTATGTCTATGGTCAGACGAGCTCTTAATGTAAACCGGAAAAACATTACTTAAAAGGGGAAGTGAAGGTTTGGGGCGAAGGGGGTGTAGATTGTTACATGAAAATCCGAACATGGCTGATGAAGAATTAGAAGTTATCCGCAGACAGCGATTTGCAGAGCTTCAAGCCAAGCATGGGGTAAGTTTAACAAATGAAGTAACGTACTTCTCTTACGTAAACGGCAAAGAATCTACGCCGTACCAAAATGTGACCAATGTTGTATTCCGTATTGTTCATCTGATCTTTTTGTGGTTGGTGACGGTTTTTATATATAAGTGACGTGTTTGTTCCGAGGGTCCGTCATTTCTAGTGTTCAAAAGTTGTAACACCCAAAAATATTGCTTTATTTGTAAATAAGCAGGTTCTAATTAAGCAATTGGTTTTCCAGGACTGTAATTGATTACCCCGGCCTAGGAGCTTTTGAAATGCATTGTTGGCAATATAAGTTTGCATTATTTGTTTGCAAGTAGCAAACGGGAGACACGGATTTTCACTCTGTAATCCCAACTGCTGAAAGGAGTGTCCCCTCCATTTTGAAAACAAAGCAAGGCACTATAGATTTGAAGTTCTGCAGAAGGCTGTGTAAGTGGTTTTTTTTTTATTAATATATTTGATCAGAACTGTGCAGACAACATACTGGTGAGGTTAATTTTATAAGATAGTCCCAGCTGTGAAAATGACCTGCCTCCATGTTTTCAAGCTGTGAAAATAGGTTAAGGTACATTTTAAAAATTATTTTGTAGTTTACAGTAATACAATTTCAGCCGCATCATACGTATAGATTTAATTGAGCATATGGCATTCCATTTTCAGTCACGAGGTTTTTTTAGAAGTCGTCTATTTAACAATATTTTAGTAAACAGTATTGAAAAATAACCTTGTGAGCATATGACATCAGCTTTAGTAATTCTCCTCATAATTGTGCACACTTCTTTCATATACCTCACTCCAAAACGCAAGCTCTATAACGTCATCAGCTATACCCTGGTTATTTTAAGTGAGTTCAGCAATTTTGGTAAATCCATTCGTGGCGAAAATATTGAATTCAAACGAGTATAGATATCTTGCCTAATTAAAAATCCTATTTAAGTCGCTGCTCCGCCTTGAGTAGGTGTGTAATGTATTTAAATTGCTGAATGGTAGGTCTTCAAGACGATACACCCGTTTTGGAGTTTTGTCTCCACTTTCTGTTTGAGGTGTTATACACAATAGTATTCAATAAACAGGCTAAAATGTATAACTAATATTTTCTTGAACCTGATTGTGGCAAAGCTGGTCAGTTTTGCTTAAAGTTTTCCTTAAACTAACAGTTAATGTGCAGTGGTGGCACAGAAATGCATGCAATAGTAAACTAAATGGCAGTTGTACACAGGGAGGCAGCATTAAGTGGTGGCAAACACAAAATGTAAGTAGTAGCAGCAATTTTGAACTCGGCACTACAACAGTTGGTATATGTTGCTTTTGATTAACTACCCCAATTATGTAGCTCTCTGTAAAAAATAAGTGATCAAATTCTCTGATCTACTCATCCCATTGGTTAAAAAAAAAAAAAAAAAAAAGTCAATGGTAGCTATCATATTCCTTTTCTTTTCCAAGGTGTCCCCAACCAGTCAAAAGACTAACCACTAAATTGAGAGAGAGAATTATTGGTTGGCTTCACCGGCTCAGGTAGTTGTATGTATTGGGTTGCTGAACATACAACACAATCACTGATGTACACATTTGTTGTAGTGGCTCAAATGCTAACGTAAGTGTTCTTTGTGTGGAGTTTATATGGGACCCCATGTATTTGTGTCAGTTTACTCTGGGGATCTTTTCACATGATTAGTGTAATCAGTGTTGTCAGTAAAAATCAGTGATTTGAACAACTAATTGTATCAGTTTGGTTGTATGCTGCTGCATTTATGTAATTGATGCAACAAAATAAATCTTATTCTCTTAATCAGCTAATGGTGCACAATTTGGAAGGAATGGCAGGCAAGAACATGCTTCGATGGTCTGTACCACCCTTGAGCATATTTTTGGGGGGGGGGGGGGCACAATTGCATATTAAGATATTTTTTTGCAACACTGCCAACATCTGACTCTTCAGAAATAAAAATATGCTGTCATTAATAAGATTTTTTTTTTGCCAATTTTCTCTTGTAGTTAAATTGTAAATAATTCACATTCAATAAATGATTAGGTGGACTCGATTTTTTTTTTTTTTTTTTTTTTTTTACTTTAACACTAGAATTACCAAAGCCTATGAAAAAACTCATAAATCCGGCCCACCTTCAATCCCTTCACACCACTCCATCAGCGTCGTTTATATTGTAAATGTGTCAATAAGCCTAAGCAGCCTGCTATACCATCTCTCCCAACAACGTAGAAAGGGCTCAGCTCAAGCCTTGATTATCTTAAAGTGAAGTGCTGGGGCCTCATGTATAACGCCGCGCATAAAATTTACACTATAACATGGTGGACAGACAAAAGCGGAAATGTTCATACGCACAATAAAACCCAGATGCATAAATCTGTGCGAACGCCAGGTTCCATGTTCTTCCTCTACGTAAATTCCGGTCAGTTTGAAAAGTAACACATGTGCACGCGCATGCTGTCCAGCCCCAACTCCTCCCAGAACTATGCCTCTTTGAATATGCAAATCAATATAAATAGCCCTTAAGCCCAGCCTTCTGTGAAAAGACAATGGCAAAAGCACAGGGGAAAATAGTATTTCAGCGAATACCAAGTGGAGGCAAGGAAAAACTTACTATTTGTTGGGTTAAACAGTGATATAATCAACAAAAGAAAGTTGATCGAGTGACAGAGTGTCAGAGAAACTCGAAAGCTCAAGTTCACAAAGAGGTACAGTGCCTGAAATAAAAAAGAAGCGATCAGATATCAAAGTCGCTGTGAAAAGGTGAGTCATAGCCCACTGTCTGAGTGTCATATGAAAGCTTATTAGGATACAGAGAAAAGAAAAAAAACTCGAAATGGCAACTTTAATCTCGAAATTTCCACTTCAATCACGTAGTTTATTTTGTCATTAAAAGTAGAACATCATAAACATCATCTTAAAATCATTTAGTTTACTAGTTTCTCAAATACCATCGTAACTAAAGTAGCACATTAAATGCTTTGTTGTGTATGTGCTCTATGTGTGTGAATCACTACGTGCTTCTTAAACGGACTTTCTCTTCCTCTGACAGGACACAGAATCCATTACATTTGTGATATTACAGCTCTCTGAATAATTAAAATACTGAGATATATACTTTATCATTTTCATGACGATAGGAATTAAAGCATGTTATTAAACATGGGAACATTGTGGCGCAGTGATAGTGACGAACGGGCGCCTCCTCCACAGATTTTTCCTGCCTCCCGCAAGATGCAGTAATTTATTGCAGCAGTACTGTCTCTTTCAAACGTACTAACCCCCAATTTCTGTCCTTCCTTTTCTTTCTCCAAGTAACCAATTGCCACACAATCAGCTCTGTAACAGATGTTAAGCCATCTGTAAGCTCAGAACTGTGATTCTTCAAAACTTTTAAGGAACATTGAAATATCTTTGTAGAACATGCTTAATTATTCTCTCTCTCTCTCTCTCTGTCTCTGTCTCTCTGTCTCTCTCTCTCTCTGTCTCTGTCTCTCTCTCTGTCTCTCTCTCTCTCTCTCTCTCGCTCCCCCCCCGGCCCCAGCACGAATACAGCGCAAGGCAGGAACATTCCCTGAACTACCTAGCACTGCGACACTTTGTCCTCACATGTTTAAGTATTAACAATATATATTATTTAAATGACGTTAACATTTTATCTGTATAATGTAATAAACATATTTTGCTGCATTTCATCTTAAAAATATCGTCATCATATGTAAATATGCACTTTATAAAGTAGCGCAGGTTGTGCAATGTTATAACTATCGCAAGTTTACAGTGAGGACAATTTTACTTGTAAGTACAAACAGTTCTATAAGGAGCACTTGATGGACTGATTGAGTGCGTTTATAGTTCTTGGGATGAAACTGTTTCTGAACTGCGATGTCTGTACAGGAAAGGCTCTGAAGCATTTGTCGGATGAGAGCAGTTCAGATAGCGAATGGCTGAGGTAGCGTGTGCTTGATTCTGTATACCAGTAATTCTCTTTCCGATCAGCTGCTCCGAGTATTGCAGCGAGAGTAATATGGAAAAAAGATGATCCGCTGTGGCAACCCCTAATGGGAGCAGCTGAAAGTAATATGGAAAAAGAGGAGTTGCCACAGCGGATCATCTTTTTCCATATTACTTTCAGCTGCTCCCATTAGGGGTTGCCCCAGCGGATCATAACGGGAGCAGCTGAAAGTAGAAGAAGAAAGT
The DNA here is from genome assembly GCF_900747795.2 of Erpetoichthys calabaricus. Taxonomy (NCBI): domain Eukaryota; kingdom Metazoa; phylum Chordata; class Cladistia; order Polypteriformes; family Polypteridae; genus Erpetoichthys; species Erpetoichthys calabaricus. The sequence continues at coordinate 110,954,728 of NC_041402.2, read as the reverse complement.
GCAGTGAGAGTAACAACGCTAAAGCAGCTATGGTATTTAGAATTTTTTTTTTTTTTGTTCTTTATTTCGCCTTATACAATTTCTTGTATGAGGAATTTGTTAGTTTTCGCCTACCCCTTGGGGTCAGAGCACAGGGTCAGCCATTGTACAGAACCTGCAATTGCTCCATGGGTGAAGGGTCTTGCTCAAGGGCCCAGCAGAGTAGGATCTCTTTTGGCAGTGACAAAGATTTGAATCGACAACCTTCTGGATACCAGCACAAATCCTTAGCCTCAGAGCCACCACTCCGCCCTAAACATGTCTTTACCAGAAGTGGGGTTCTAACCCACGCGGACATTTGTGCATTGGATCTTAAGTCCAGTACGTACATCGGTTTCGGTTAGCGCAGGGAAGCCGCCTACCAAATTTCGTGAAAATGGGGCCATAAATAAGAAAGTTTAACATGGCAGACGTTGTCGACCGCTATGACCAATTAACTTTTGTAGGTTAGCTGTAAGGAATGAACCTGCCAAATTTCAGCCTTCTACCTACACGGGAAGTTGGAAAATTAGTGATGAGTGAGTCAGTGAGGGCTTTGCCTTTTATTAGTATAGATTTACTGTAATTCGGTAATTATTTGTAACTTGCTTCTTTTCAATTTCGCTCTAATTTCATGAAATTGAAATAAAATTGGAGCAAGATGCTATCTCCTGACTCTATGAATATTTTGTAGTAGAGTTTGGCTGCTGTTTATTTTCTGGTTCAAACACCAAAGACGAGAATAGTACAGTGAAAAGGCTCTCAACAGTTGGGATTCTTTTTCGGTATCCAATAGGTCTGTGTCATGAGCAACATCGACAAACTGTCCCTTGCCGGCTCCACAGGCGTATGTACGTTCGCATCGTCTGTCAGCACAGCAGCAAGGGCATGCACATCCTTTGCTGAACGCGAAGTGCGGTTAAAGATTGAACAAGCTAGAATGGCCATGGAGAAAGCCAAGTTGGATGCCGAATTGGGAACGCTGATATTGCGAAGAGAGGCGGCCACTGCTGAAGCGCATGCCTTCAGGTAAGTTTGCATCAAGGCAGGCGGAGCTACACGCTGATTCACTCAGGGGAGCAGGTTTGCGCTCTTGAGATGATCTTATCACTTGGAGAGCACCATTGCCCTTAAAAAGCCTGTGCCTAGAAAAGAAAAGCAGTCAGGGTTAATAGAAGATTGTGATGTCTTTTTTTGACTCTTATCTCACATTTGACGATTATAATCCAAATATAAATAGACAGCAACAAATAGATCACTGCATGAATGCTCAGCCATGCCCTGATTTTTTTTTTTTTTTCAATCCGCCATCTCGGCACTATCCACAGCCTAACAGTCAGACCACAATGAATGAAACTCGGGTACTTCCAATGAAACTTGAAATATGACTTGGGCGCCGCCGCAAGTGGCAGTCTTTCCAGCAGCTCCGTGTATGACTTTATCTTTCTACCTTTTTCTCAATTTTTCTCTATTTCACTGATCACTCCTACCACTTTCTTTTATGTGGACTCGTTCCCTGGACACTCTTTTTACTACTTTTTACTACTTGGACTTGGATTTTTACACACTGAGACTTGTCTATTCAGGTAGTCAACTTCAAGCGCTGAGAACAAAGGCCTGTGCCAGTGGGGTTCCCTATTTACCTGACGAGGTAAGAAGGTCGTATCCTGGCAGCAGAACCAGTGCTAAGCCGTTAGCGAGAAAGTGCCGATACAAGCCTTTGGTGCCTTCTGTGATCCTGGGAAATGTGAACTCACTACCAAATAACATTGACGAACTGGCTGTGCTGGTGAAAAATGTCAGGACCTACAGAGAATGCAATTTGTTGTGTTTTTGTGAAACGTGGCTAACAACTAACATCCCAGATGCTGACGTGGAGCTACCCAGGTTTAGCACAGTTAGAGCAGACAGAGGCGCAAATACCTGCGGAAAGGAGGATGAGGACTCGCTCTCTAGGTGAATACAAGGTGGTGCAACTCTGAACATGTAAACGTCAAAATTTCCACTTGCTGCAGGGACATCAAAGTGTTGGCCGTAAGTGTGCGTCCCCATTACTTGCCCAGAGAGTTTGGACACGTTATTGTTTACGTCCCTCCTTGGGCGGACATTGAGATAGTGGGTGACATTATCCATTCCGCTGTTGCTAAACTACAAACGCAGCACCCCAAGGTGCTTGTGCTAATCGCTGGATACTTTAACCATGTGATGCTGGACAAAACATTACCTGCTTTCTCCAAGTACGTGGATTGTAACACCTGGGGAAATAGGACTATTGACCTACTGTATGCAAATGTTAGAAAATGTTGGGAAAGCAGATCATAACCTGCTTCTGCTTCAGCCTCACTACAAACCAAGATTGAGGGAGCTACCTACAACCACACGCTCATTCAGGAAGTGGTCCCTGTGGCAGAGCAGGGTCTGAGAAACTGCTTTGGAACTATGCTAACAACAAGCCATGGATTACAAGTGACATCAAGGGCCTTTTGAACCAGAAGAAAGGGACTTTTAAATGCGGTGATCTGCATGAGCTCAAGCGCGTCCAGAAGGAACTCCAAGTCCAGCTCAGGGCAGCGAAGGAGCAGTACAGGAGAAAGCTGGAGCAGAAGTTGCAGAATAATAACATGGAGGAAGTGTGGGATGGGATGAACATCATCACTGGCTGCAGCCCGAAGCGGGGTGCCACCATTGAGAGAGACGTGGAGAGAGCAAACCAGATGAACATCTTCTTTAACAGGTTTGACCACTCTAACCCACTCTCACCTCGGAGTACTGCACCCTCCACCCATCATTCTGCTGATACCAGCATAGGAGAGAGTTTAACCCTACCCACAATTACAGCAGCCCCGGTAAGCGGAGAGCTGAGGAGACTTCGTGCCAGCAAAGCAGTGGGTCCAGATGGAGTATCGCCACAACTGCTGAAGGCCTGTGCGTTGGAGCTGGGGAGTCCTTGACAGTGCATCTTCAACCTAAGCCTGGAACAGGGGAGAGTCCCAAGGCTTTGGAAAACATCTTTCATCACCCCAGTCCCAAAGATATCACGTCCTAGTGAGCTGAATGACTTCCGGCCTGTCGCTCCGACGTCACATGTGATGAAGACCATGGAACAGCTGCTGCTTCACCACTTGAGGCCACAGGTCCACCACGCCCTCGGGCCTCTGCAGTTCGCATACCAGGAGAAGGTGGAAGTGGAGGATGCCATCATCTATATGCTACAGCGATCCCTCTCCCACTTGGACAGGGGCAGTGGTGCTGTAAGAATTATGTTTCTGGACTTCTCTAGCGCCTTCAGCACCATCCAACCTCTGCTCCTTAGGGTCAAGCTGACAGATGGGAGTAGATTCATACCTGGTGGCATGGATCGTGGACTATCTTACAGCCAGACTTCTATATATGCGTCTCGGGAACTGCAGTTCTGACACTGGTCCGCAACACAGGAGCGCCGCAGGGGAGTGTACTTTCTCCGGTCCTGTTCAGCCTATATACATCGGACTTCCAATACAACACGGAGTCCAGCCACGTGCAAAAGTTCGCTGACGACACTGCTATCGTGGGCTGTATCAGGAGTGGGCAGGAGGAGGAGGAGTATAGGAACCTAATCAAGGACTTTGTTAAATGGTGTGACTGAAACCACCTACAACTGAACACCAGCAAAACCAAGGAGCTGGTGGTGGATTTTAGGAGGACCGGCCCCTCATGGACCCTGTGATCATCAGAGATGACTGTGTACAGAGGGTGCAGACCTATACGTACCTGGGAGTGCAGCTGGATGATAAATTGGACTGGACTGCCAATACTGATGCCCAGTGCAAGAGAGGACAAAGCTAACTATACTTCCTTAGAAGGCTGGGGTCTTTCAACCTCTGCAATAAAATGCTGCAGATGTTCTATCAGATGATTGTGGCGAGTGCCCTCTTCTATGCAGTGGTGTTCTTTGGAGGCAGCATAAATAAGAGGGACACCTCTCGCCTGGACAAACTGGTGAGGAAGGCAGGCTCTGTTGTAAGTATGGAGCTGTACAGTTTGACATCCGTGGCAGAGCGACGGGCGCTGAGCAGGCTCCTGTCAATCATGGAGAATCCACTGCATCCACTAAACAGTATCATCTCCAGACAGAGGAGCAGCTTCAGCAACAGACTGCTGTCACTGTCCTGCTCCGCTGACAGACTGAGAAGATCGTTCCTCCCCCCACATTATGCAACTCTTCAATTCCACCCGGGGGTAAACATTAACATTATACAAAGTTATTGTCTGTTATACCTGCATTTTTATCACTCTTTAATATTGTTTTTTTTTTTTATCCGTATGCTACTGCTGGAGTATGTGAATTTCCCCTTGGGATTAATAGTGTCCATCCATCCATACTTTGCTAGGTACCTAGCATGCCGTGAGTTGGTAAATTCAGGATTTAGCCAGTTTGATGATCGGCCTGAGAGTTTCAGGGCTTGGAAATCTTCATTTACAAACACTACTGGAGGCTTTTGGCTCTCAGCAGCAGAAGAGTTGGACCTGCTAACAAAGTGTCTGATCATGTAAAGAGAATCCGTCAAGTGCACATCAATAATCTGGGAGTAGCCCTCAGGAAAGCCTGGGACAGATTGAGTGACTGCTATGCTGCACCAGAAGTAATCAAAGATGCTCTCTTTAAAAGGGTAGACATTTTTCCAAGAATCTCTAGCAAAGACTAAAGCAAGCTGCGAGAGCTAGGAGATCTTTTAATGGAACTTCAGTTGGCAAAAGAAGATGGCTACTTACATGGACTTGCCTTCTTGATACTGTCCGCGGTATAAATCCCATTGTAGAGAAGTTTCCACACGCTTTGCAAGAGAAATGGATATCCAGTGGTTCTAAGTATAAGGCCAATAACAAGGGATGCTTCCCCCGTTTTTTTCACTGCATTTATATATCAAGCACAAGCCAGGAATGACCCTGGTTTTATCCTCTTCAGTAACCAGAGCTCTCCAGCAAGAGAAAAATCATTTTATCAGCACTCGCACTCACAAATTCCCATATCTGCCCATAAAACAGATGTTGACACAAAAGTTTATTCACTGGAAAATATTCTCTCGGTGCAGAATGACAACTCGGACAAAAGGTGCCCTATTCACAAGAAACCACACCTACTTAAAAAGTGCAGAGCATTTAGGGTAAAGTCTTTGAAAGAAAGGCCTTTCTTAAATGCCACAGAATCTGCTACAAATGCTGTGCATCTACTTCTCATCAAGCTAGGGACTGTAAAGTGCCAGTTAAATGTGTAGCGTGTGACTATGACCATCATGTCTCAGCAATGCACCCTGGTCCAGCCCCTCAAGATGCAGAAGCTACAGTCTTAGCAGTAGATAATGGTGAGAAAGGTCAAAGGAATTCCATCGACACTTCCTCTGTTACCTGCTACTGCACCGAAGTCTGTGATGAAGCCCAGTTACCCAGGTCATGTGCCAAGATATGTCTTGTCGGAATGTTTTCCCTGGGTCAGAGAGAGAAAGCAGTCAAGATGTATGCTGTACTTGATGACCAGAGCAATTGCTCACTTGCCCAATCAAAGTTTTTTGAACTGTTTGATGTTCATGGACAACCTTACTCCTATTAACTTAGAACCTGCTCTGGAATAACTGACAGGTCTGGGAGAAGAGCAGAAGGCTTCTTCTGGATTTAATCAGTCAGTGAAAGAATCAACATGGCTCTACCACCACTCATCAAATGCAATCAGATACCTGACAACAGGTCAGAAATACCAACTCCAAATGTTGCTATGTATCATCCCCATCTAAAATCTGTGGCAAAATACATCCCTGAAATTGACCGAGTTGCTAGGGAGAGACATTATACAAGCACACAGTCAGACAGCAGATCAACAGTCCTCGTGATGCACCCTTTGCACAGAAGCTAGATTTAGGCTGGGTCCTTATTGATGAGGTATGCCTTCGAGGTGCACACAAGCCAAGTGTGAGCTCATTTAAGATTAATGTTTTATTCAATGGGTGACCAGCTTACCTCACTTCATGTGAAAGTTTAATTCATCTTCTGGAAGGGAAGCGCAATGATGGGGCGAAACAAAACACTAGCAGTACATATGGAAAAAGTACTTCTGAGTTCAGCATTTAGCACACAGTGTTCAATCATACAATAAATTACAATGCTCTGGCTCGATCAATTGAAGATTCAATGTTTTTAAATATTATAATGTGGACAATGAAATGTATAACAACAACATTTATTTATATAGCACATTGTCATACAAGTAGCTCAAAGTGCTTTACATAATGAAGAAAAGAAAAATAAAAGACAAAATACAAAATTAAAATAAGACAACATTAGTTAACATAGAAAAGGAGTAAAGTCCGATGGCCAGGGTGGACAGAAAAAACAAAAAAAAAAACTCCAGAAGGCTGGAGAAAAAAATAAAATCTGCAGGGGTTCCAGACCACGAGACCGCCCAGTCCCCCCCCTGGGCATTCTACCGAACATAAATGAAATAGTCCTCTTTGTAGTTAGGGTTCTCACAGAGTTACATGATGGCGATGGTCATACAGACTTCTCGCTTTTAATCCATCCATCACTGTTGGAACATCATGGTGCTTTGGGTAGATGCGCCACCACCAAAAGGATACCGGAAAAGGAAACGGAAGAGAGAGTAGGGATTAGTACAGATTTTGTATGAATAGTTATTATAATGAATTGGATATACAGAGTATCAGGATTAAATTACAGTGAAGTTATGAGAAGGCCATGTTAAAGTAATGTGTTTTTCAGCAGTTTTTTAAAGTGCTCCACTGTATTAGCCTGGCGAATTCCTACTGGCAGGCTATTCCAGATTTTAGGTGCATAACAGCAGAAGGCCGCCTCACCACTTCTTTTAAGTTTTGCTCTTGGAATTCTAAGGAGACACTCATTTGAGGATCTGAGGTTACGATTTGGAATATAAGGTGTCAGACATTCCGATATATAAGATGGGGCGAGATTATTTAAGGCTTTATAAACCATAAGCAGAATTTTAAAGTCAATCCTGAATGACACAGGTAACCAGTGTAGTGACATCAAAACTGGAGAAATGTGTTCGGATTTTCTTTTCCTAGTAAGGATTCTAGCAGCTGCATTCTGCACTAGTTGCAAACGATTTATGTCTTTTTTGGGTAGTCCTGAGAGGAGTGCGTTACAGTAATCTAGCTGACTGAAAACAAATGCGTGAACTAATTTCTCTGCATCTTTCCATGATATAAGAGGTCTAACTTTTGCTATGTTTCTTAAGGGAAAAAATGCTGTCCTAGTGATCTGATTAATATGCAATTTAAAATTCAGATTACAGTCAACGGTTACCCCTAAGCTTTTTACCTCCGTTTTGACTTTTAATCCTAATGCATCCAGTTTATTTCTAATAGCCTCATTGTATCCATTATTGCCAATCACTAAGATTTCGGTTTTCTCTATTTAATTTGAGAAAGTTACTATTCATCCATTCTGAGATACAAGTTAGACATTGTGTTAGTGAATCAAGAGATTCGGGGTCATCAGGTGCTATTGATAAATACAGCTGTGTGTCATCAGCATAGCTGTGGTAGCTCACGTTATGTCCCGAGATAATCTGACCTAACGGAAGCATGTAGATTGAGAAGAGCAGCGGACCCAGGATAGAGACTTGTGGAACACCATATAGGATATCATGTGTCTTTGAATTATAATTACCACAACTAACAAATTTTCTCCTTGCCAGGTAGGATTCAAACCAATTTAAGACGCTGCCAGAGAGGCCCACCCATTGACTAAGGCAGGGGTAGGCAACGTCGGTCCTGGTGAGCCGCAGTGGCTACAGGTTTTCATTCCAACCCAATTGCTTAATTAGAAACCAATCATTGCCAATCTCAGACCTTATTTAATTTTATGGTTTGTTAGTCTGTGCAATGTAAGGCTCTTATATCGTAGAGTTTTTTTCCTTTCCAAGGATATCATCCAAATGATATGAAGCCTAAAACAGATCATTTTCAGTCTGTCCACATTTTTCTATTAAGTGTTTTATTAAATCAAACAGTGCATGATGAACACACACAGATGTAATTGGAAAAAAGCTAGCTGGAGAACTGCTGGCTGCTTTGTCTTTTACATCTTATTGCTAATAAGGAGCAATGAAAACACTGAATGCAGCAGTTTAAGATTGAAATAAGCAATTAAGGTTGGAGAACCTTAACAAGCGAGACCACTAAAATGAAGCATCAAAATGTCACTTAAGCAATATGTGCTTCATCAGCAATAATTGAGTTCTCGTTAAGGAACTGGGTTGGAACAAAAACCTGCACATACTGCGGCTCACCAGGACCGACGTTGCCTACCCCTGGACTAAGGCGATTCTTAAGAATATTATGATCAATGGTGTCAAATGCGGCACTCAGATCTAAGAGGATGAGAACAGATAAATGCCTCTGTCTGCATTTACTCGCAAGTCATTTACTACTTTAACGAGTGCAGTTTCTGTGCTGTGATTTGGTTTTAAAACCTGACTGAAACTTATCAAGAATAGCATGTTTATTAGGTGCTCATTTAACTGCATAATGACTGCCGTCTCTAGAATTTTACTTAAGAAAGGCAGGTTAGAGATGGGGTCTATAATTTTCAAGAGCAGAGGGGTCAAGATTATTTTTCTTAAGTAGGGGTTTAACTACAGCAGTCTTAAGACAGTCTGGGAAGACCCCCGTATCTAATGACGAATTTACTATGTCAAGATCATTATCAATTAGCACGCCAGATACTTCTTTGAAAAAATTAGTTGGTATTGGGTCAAGGGCACAGGTGGAGGGTTTCATTTGAGAAATTATTTTATGTAAATCAGGTAAATCTATCCTAGTGAAAGAATTTAATTTGTTTATTACGGAATACTGGGGTTTAGGAGGGTCCTTAGTGTTGGGGAGATATACTATGTTATTTCTAATATTAATTTTTTGATTGAAAAATACTGCGATAGCCTCATAGGTTTTACGGGAAGTACTTAGGAGGCATTCCTTTGAGTTACCTGGGTTTAACAGACGATCAATCGTCGAAAATAAGACTGGGATTACTAGCATTGTTATTTATAACCTTAGAGAAATAGCAGCGACTCTCAAGACGGACTGTGTTATTGTATTCTGTTATTTTAACTTTTAATATTTCATAGTCAGTAGTTAGTTTAGTTTTCCTCCATTTACGCTCCGCTCTACGGCATGTTCTCTTTAAATCGGACACTCTTTGGGTCTTCCATGGTATAACATTGCTAGAAAATATTTCAACAGTCTTTTCAGGTGCAACTAAGTCAACAGCAGCCCTCACTTTAGTATTAAATCTTTCCACCTTACTATTTACATTATCCTCGCTATTATAGTTGGCACTATAAATGGACTGCTTGCTTAGAATGTTTGTAAGTTTTAAAGCTGCTGATGAGTCAAAAAAGCATTTTTTAACAATATGCTTCTCATGAGTGTTTTCTATCATTATTTCTATATTAAAAAGTAGAAGAAAATGGTCTGATAGACCCGTATCAATGACCTGCTTTATATCAACTTTTAGTCCTTTAGTAATTACTAAGTCTAACGTATAACCTGCTATATGTGTAGGCTGATTAACGAGCTGTCTCAAATCAAGAGTCCAGGAGGCTCATAAATTCTTTTACTTTTTGGTCACACTGATTATCTATATGAAAATTAAAGTTGCCGACTATTAAGAGTGTGTCATAGTTCGTAATTAAGATTGACATCAAGTCAGAGAATTCCTTGAAGAAAGACCTGTTGAATTTTGGAGGTCTATACACGGATAATACTAGAACGTAAGAATCTCCCTGAATAACAATGGCGAGATACTCAAAGGACTTGAATTTACCAAAACTGACATTTTTACATTTTAACCTGCTTGAGTAAATGTTTGCTAGTCCGCCACCTCTCTTTCCTTGGCGATCTGCACAAGTAAAACTGTAATTCGGAGGCGCAGATTCGATTAAAACAGCTGCACCATCTGAGCTAAGCCACGTTTCACTTTTCTACTTTTTTATCACTAATAAGATCGTTGATAAAAAACGTCATGTTAGTTGAAGCTCTAATATTTAATAGTGCCATATTTAATGTTTCTGAGGAGCAGAGATGAATACTATGTGCGTTATTGATATATGGAACAGGAACTAAGTTATTTTTATTAGCGCCACTCTGTGTGTATTTTTATTTAATCTATAATCTGTTTTTATGGTTTTAATACATTGTTCATCTAAAGTAGTAACTTTAAATTATTGGTGTTTATGCCATATTGCCTAGATTTTCTATGTGCATTAAGATTGGTTATTACAGTATTTATGTTGTGCACTTTTATGGAAGATTTTATTAAACAATTATCATGACCAAGCACAGGAGTAGCATTTCGGAAGGGGTTAAAATCAGAGATAGATAGTCAATACAAACGAATTACCTTGGATATGTTTTCGGAGAGGACCCGGGCGCCGAAAATGTTCGGATGCAGGCCATCTCGCTTGAAAAAACGCGGTCTTTCCCAAAAGAGGTCCCAGTTGTTTATGAACCCGATGCAGACGACTGTAGTACTCGTTTGATCGTCTGACAAGAGGGAGTGGACCCGAGATGAATATCTTTGCCGATGGGGTCCTCTCCTTTGTGTCTTTAATTAATGCTGTGAAGTCTGCCTTGAGGATCTCCGACTGTCGGTGCCTTATGTCGTTTACGCCAGCATGCAAAACAATTGCTCCAACTGCCCTGTTCTTGTGCTTCTCGTAGATTGCCGGCGCATGTCTCATCACATCTCGGACACGAGCACCGGGAAAACAAGAAACAAAAGATTTTCTATTAGGGCAAGTGATATTGAGGTTCCTAACAATAGAATCACCTACCACTATTACATCACCAGGAGCTGAAGGCGAACTGGGGACGCTTAGAGGGTCGAACCAGTTCTGTGTTACGATGCTTGCCTGTGCCAATGGAGGTGTTCTGGCCTGGAACCCCCGCCTGCATAGCTGAAATACCCCGAGGTCATCATCAGTGTCGCTCCTACGAGGCGCGGGGGTGAAGTTGACTTGAGCGGCACAACGCGGGGTTGATGTTACGCCGATAACAGATGGCGAGGACGGTTTATCCAACAGCCGAGCCTTCAGATCTCTAAGCTATCTTCGTCTGGACAGAAGTTTCTGAATCTGTTCATCGAGTGCCTGGAGTTCGACTACAATTGCAACGCGATTCATCTCACTATCGGCCATTGTCCGCTTCTGTTTCTGCTTCGTGCCCTAGGAAAAGAGAGGGAGAGAGAGGTTAGAAAGACCAATAGGGATGGCTTCAACAGCTGGGAAGCCCCACTCCCATTTAAAGTGCCCAGACAACAACACCCTAACAGCCGTGACCAAGCTATGACTCTGCTTGCCTCTCTGAGCCACACACTAAATCGCAAACCACAGATGAGAGATCAGTTTCTGACCTTTAAGGGTAAAATTCTTGAAAATGATCATGCAGAGCCAGCACCAACTCTGAACAATGAAGAATGCTGATATTTGTGTTTCTTAGGATGGTGGACCCCAAAAAATGGCAATCAGATTAGGGTTGTCTTTGATTCGAGCGCACAGCATCTGGATGTTTCATTGAACAATGTGCTACTTAAAGGACCAGACCTCAACAACAGTTTGTTAGGAGTTTTGATCCGCTATAGAAGAGAGCGAGTAGCATTTACAGCAGACATTCAACAAATGTTCTACTGTTTTATTGTGAGAGAGGACCATAGAAACTTCTTAAGATTCCTCTGGTATAGAGATAACGACATGTCTGAGGACATTGTGGAGTACAGGGTGAAAGTTCATGTCTTTGGCAATAGTCCTTCACCAGCAGTTGCCATTTATGGAAGCAGGTAAGCAGGAACATGCCACAGACACACAGCAGTTTTTTGAGAGACACTTTTATGTGGATGATGGGCTTATGTCCTTGTCTTCAGATGAAGAAGCTATTGACCTCTGTTATGGTGTATAAAATCTGTACATTTTAGTTTAATTTTCCATTATATTTTGGTCAAGATAAAACAACAGATGAACTACATTTTAAGACAAATCAAAGCAGGTTTTCTCACACCTCACTTTTAAAACATCTGTTTCCAACATTGAAAGGAAGACATTTCTGGTGGTTCAATTACTTTATAACCTGGGAAAGGATGCTGTGCTGACACCCCAGGCTATTGATTACTTTATGGATGGACATTTGGGATAAGAATGTGGTTTACAGCCTGGGAAAAGGGAAACTGAGGCAATATCCAAGAACTTTATTATCTGGGAAAGAATTTGAGCAAAATTCAATTCATCAATCATATTGACAGCCAGCCTATCCGGTGCATGGAACATTCATGTGCTGTGAAACCATGGCATGAAACTTTATAATAAATATGCCTTGGTTTGGAAAGCAGAGAAGGATAAGCAAAGAGAAGGAGGAGGAGAAGAAAGAAACAGCATTAGAAGAAGAGGAACAGACGAAGACGGCATTGGTCGTCAGAAAGGCATCATGAACATCGATTGCTAAATCAAACACCTCCCTGGAACATTCATCCTTGTCATCTAACTTTTTCGTAAGCTTTTCCTAAAGACTATATATATTCAGACTTTCCTATCAGTACCTATTTTCTATTATTCTTTGTTCCAGTGGTGGTATTATTATTCTTGTAATAAATACCATGCTGCTTTTAACTTTCTATGCTTTGTCTTAATGTCTAGAGTGATTGAATTAATAAGTTAGATTTCTTTGAGCACCTGGTGTAGCCAGATTTTTTGCCATTGTTTCTGTGCTGCAAGGTTTATAAGGCTGAGAGTGAGGGCACCACTCAAAAGAAGGGGACAGTACGATAAGAAGGCATTTTGGCTGATAAATGGGCCTATAGTCAAGAGTGCTGAGTCTTTGTAATGTTTAAATGTATTCTTGCAGACCAAAAGTAATATTTGGGGTCTGAGATATCACTAAAACATCGTATGTTTGTTCGTGCCGATAAGTAAGTCTCTTGAAGTGCTGAGTGACAGGCTGATGTGTGGTTTAAAGTGCTAAGTGTTAATCCGCGTGTGTGTGTGTGTCATTCATGGGGCACTGTTGTGGTTACGGTCTTTGTGTGTGTGTGTGTGTGTGTTTATCTATGTGTGTGTGTTCGTCATTTTAAAGTGCAACAGTAGACCAACCCGATAACGAACCTAACGAAAACATTTTACCCTTAGGAAAACAGGTTAAAGGGTAAGTAGAGGGAAATACTACGATAATACAACCTCTTAAAAAGGTCTAGAGTCACTCACTGATTCAAATATTCATTTGCACAAAATCGCTTCTAACAGTCCAGTTGTCATGCAAGCCTTTCCCTCAGAGGGTCATGCTGAAGGCATAAAGAACTTAGACTTCAGGGAAGATACAGAGGCCAGTCAGTGCAGTTTGGGACTTTGCTGGGAAATAGCAGCAGACACCTTTAAAATCCAAAATGTCCACAAGTGATAAACCATACACATGGCGAGGCGTTTTATCCATGGTTAATAGCCTTTTTGACCAATTTGGTTTGGTTGCTCCAGTGACCATACAGGGTAGGGCTTTACTGCAGTGTCTGTGAATGGGACACACCATTGCCAGAACAAAAAAATGATAGGAATGGGAAACTTTGAGGAATTTACTACATTTGCAATATTTGCATATTCCACGTATGTATACTACCAGCTGTATATCTAATGCAGCTCACAAGGAGCTTTGTGTGTTTTCTGATCCCTTTACTAAAGCTATTGGAGCTGTGGCCTACATTTAGAAGTATTGGCAAAGAAGGGGAAATTGATGTGGACTTTGTCTTTGGAAAAGCCAGGCTGACTCTTCTATCTGAGCCTACAATTCCTTGGCTTAAGCTGTGTGCTGTGGTAATGGCAGTGGAAATTGCAGAGCTCATTCTCCATGAAATAGACTTACAGCTGGACACAGTCAAGTTTTACTGTGACAGCAAAGTTGTCTTGGGCTACATACACAATCACACTAGACGCTTCTGTGTGTATGTGCACAACAGAATTCAGCGCATTTGTCAGTCAACAAAGCCTGAGCAGTGGTTCTACATACTTTTGAATGAAAGCCCAGTGGATTATACATCTAGGTCCATCAGTGCGTCACATCTGGCAGAGACAATATGGTTTACTGGACCAGCTTTCCTCTACAAGCACCATGAAAATCAACGAGACATCGGTGTTTTTTTGAACTTGTGAACCCTGAGAAAGATGCTGAAATACAGTGGGGCAAAAAAGTATTTAGTCAGCCACCAATTGTGCAAGTTCTCCCACTTAAAAAGAAGAGAGAGGCCTGTAATTTTCATCATAGGTATACCTCAACTATGAGAGACAAAATGAGAAAAAAAAAAATCCAGAAAATCACATTGTCTGATTTTTTTGAAGAATTTATTTGCAAATTATTATTTCATACAAGTAATCATTTCATACAAATAGATCAATTAATAACCAAACAAATTAAAGACAAATCAAACCCCACCCCTGAAAAGGAGAGCTTAGCTAAAGGAGAATTGCTTAGGGCTTTTTAATAAGACAACAATAAGCAAAGGAAAGGGAGAAATTAATATTTATGTAAATAAGAGATGGAGAAGGGAATTAAATGCGGTAATAGTTATTTCTCTTATTCTAAAATAATATTGATCAGATTCTGCTAGGTTTTTTCCAATTCAAATAATATAAAACATCAGTTTCCCACTGACTTATCAGAAGAGAGTTAGGATTCTTCCAATTTAAACAGAATAAGTCTGCGTGCCAAAAGTGTAGTGAATGCAATCACCGTTAGCTTGTCCTTTTCCACTTCAAGTCCGTCTGGAAGAACACCGAACACAGCTGTTAGTGGGTTAGGAGGGATTGTGACCCCAAGGCTGTCTGAAAGGCACTTAAAATTTTTGTCCAAAATGATGTTAATTTGGTGCAGACCCAGAACATGTGACCCAGTGAGGCAGGAGCTTGGTTGCAGCGCTCGCAGGTTGGATCTTGCCCTGGAAACATTTTGGACAGTTTTAGGCGAGGACAGATGAGCTCGATACATAATTTTTAGTTGAATAATTCTATGCTTTGCGCATATGGAGCTCGAGTGAATTCTCTGCTTTGCTACCTTCACTCCTTTCTGATATATTGATTAAGAGATCTTCTTCCCAATGTCCTCTTGGATCTTTTGAAAGGTAGGGACTCTAATAGGATTTTATATAAGTGCGGGAAATGGTGTTTAATTCTCGGCATTGAGCAGTATTTTTTTCCAGCATTGTGGAGGGTGCGAGGTGGGGAAAAATCGGGCAGTTTCTGTTTAACAAAATTTCTAATTTGAAGATAGTGAAAGAAATGTGTAGCTGGGAGGTTGAATTTTGAACGTAATTGTTCAAAAGATGCAAATATGTTGTCTATATAAAGATCTCTGAGCATTTTAATCCCAAAACTTTTCCAGATATTAAAACTGCATATGTTTTGCGAGGGTTGAAAGAGGTGGTTTTCTTGCAGAAGTGCCACCGATAAAAGATTTTCCATCTTAAAATGCTTTCTAATTTGGTTCCAAATTCTAAGTGAGTAAAGCACAATTGGGTTATTAGTATATTTTCGATAGCTTGCATTTATTGGAGAGCAGAGCAGGGAGTATAAAGAAGTACTACAGGATTTTATTTCTATTGCGGACCAAGCCTGTGTATGTTCATTTATTTGTGTCCAGGTTTTTATGGCTTGTATTTTTTGCTGCCCAGTAATAAAAACTGAAAATTAGGTAGAGCCATGCCACCTTCTGCCTGAGGTCTTTGTAGGTTTGCTCTTCGGATACGTGGGTCTTTTGAGTTCCAAATGAATGAGGTTATTGTTGAATCTAATTGCTTAAAAAATGACTTATTGATATATATTTGAATGTTTTGAAATAAAAAAAAGAAGTTTAGGAAAGGATATTCATCTTAACAACGTTAATTCTTCCGGCTAGAGTGAGATGAAGGGTTGACCTTCTATCCAGGTCTTGCTTAATTTTTTCCATACAGACGGCAACATTTTGTTGATAAAGAGCTTTATGTTTACTTGTGATATTTACCCCTAGGTATTTAAACTAATCTGCTATGGTAAAAGGTAGGGTGTCCAATCTGATATTATGCTTGTGAATTCACTGGAAAGAGTATACTTTTATTCAGATTAATTTTAAGACCAGATATCTTTTGAAATTCTGTTAGAACTGCAGGGACAGTGTTTTCTGGGTCTGAATTATATTATATATAAAACCATATCATCTGCATATAGAGAAATTTTCTGTTCCAGTCCTCCTCTGATAATCCCCTTTATCTGATAAGAATTTCGGCAGTGGTTCAATGGCGAATTCAAACAGCAGTGGTGACAAGGGGCATCCTTGTCTGGTGCCACGTTCTAGCTTAAAGTAGTCTGAGCAAATGTTATTAATACAAACTGAAGCTTCTGGTTTGGTATACAGTAGTTTGATCCATGCACAAATATTCGGGCCAAACCTATATTTCTCCAATGCAGTGAAAAGGTAGTTCCATTCAATCATATCAAATGCTTTTTCTGCGTCTAATGATAGTAATATCTCTGGGGTGTTTGATTTTGCTGGTGAATATATAACATTAAACAAGCGTCGGAGATTGGAAGATAGATGTCGGCCTTTAATAAATCCAGTTTGATCCTGTGATATTACCGAGGGCAGCACTTTCTCCATCCTTCTAGCTAGAATTTTTATCTTAACATCATTATTCAGGAGTGAAATTGGTGTGTATGATGCACATTGTAACAAGTCCTTATTTTGTTTAGGAAAGACGGTGATTAATGCTTGTCGAAATGTTTGAGGTAGTATTTAGTTGTCTCTAGCTTCTGTAAATGTTGCCAATAAGAGGGGAGCTAGCTGAGTGGAGAATTTCTTACAAAAATTCTACGGGGTAACCATCAGGGCCTGCTGATTTCCCGCTTTGTAGTGACTTTATAGCATCTAGTAATTCTGTTAGCGTTAGAGGTTTTATCCAGTTCCTCAGCACTTAAAGCATCTATTTGTGGTGTCTGTAATGTATCCAGAAATGCATTAGGATTGTGTGTGGTCTTCTTTGAGCTCAGTAGAATATGAGGATTTGTAATAATCTCTAAATTTTGTGGATTATATTTTTTATGGTCTATAATTTCTTCTCCATTCGTGTTGGTAATTACTGGTATTGCATTGCGAACTTCTTGTTTGTGAATTTGTTCAAGCTAAACGCTTATTAGCTTTTTCTCCATGTTCATAGTAATGATGTCTAGACTTATAAATAACTTGTTCAGTTTCTTTAGTTGTTAAGTTCTGTATGCAGGGCCTGCCTTTTCCTGTGGAGAGCTTCGCTTGGACGCCTGGCTTGTTCTTCATCTATTCTAGTAATTTCGCTTCTTGGCTCTGATATTTTCTTGGTTTCTAATTTATTTCTGTGGGAAACCAAATGAAATAATCTGTCCTCTTAAGAAGGGCCTTTAGAGTTTCCAAGAAGGCCTTTAGAGTTTCCCAGAGTGTTCCTGCGGAAACCTCTGTGGGCGTGTTTGTCTCTAGGAAGAAGCTGATTTGTTTGGATATAATTCTGTGCAGTTCTCGTCTGCCAGTAGAAGAGGGTTAAGGTGATAAGGTGATCTGCGAGGTGAGTGTGAGGGGCTTACTGATTTTAGCTCCAAGACTAGAGGTGCATGGTCGGAGATAGCAATTGTGTCGTATTTGCATGATTTAATTGTAGACAAGAAATTATTATCTATAAAAAAAATGATCAATTCTTGAGTAGCTATAATGCACTGGTGAGTAGAACGAATATGTTCTTGAGTTTGGGTTAAGAAAATTCCAGGTGTCTGATAAGTTGTGATCATTTAAAAACTGTGTAATTGTCTTTGCAGTATTAGATATCATCCCCCCTGGACACAGGAGGTCCTATCTAAGAGTGGATTTAGAACACAAAGTCCCCAGCCATTATAATTTTATGAGTGTTCACATTGGGAATGGATGCAAATAGATTTTGCATGAATTCCTTATCAGCATTGGGTGCATAAACATTTATCAAAATCATTTTATGTTACATAAGTTGCCCATGACCATCACATATCTCCCTTCAGGGTCCGGATACTACATCTGATGCTACAAATGGAACTGTTCTGTGTATGAGAATTCCCACCCCTCTAGTTTTCTTTATAAGCTAGAATGGAACATTTGGCCAGTCCAGTCTTTTTGTAGTCTGAACTGATCCTTGCTTAGTAAGTGGGTCCTCCTGTAAAAATACTATTTTTAGCGTTTAAGCCTGTTAGGTGACCGCATACTTTCTTTCTCTTTAATTCGTGATTCAGGCCTTTAACATTCCAGCTCACAAAGTTAACTGTCCCATCATGGGAGACATTGATTCTGAGTTTTTAATGTCATTTTATAGTCTTAACTGGTAATGAGGCAGTTTCAATCTTAGTTTTAAAATTTCCCCATGAGTTATTGCATTTTAGCCTATTGTTTGCATTGATATTTATAGTTATAGGGATTAGAAGAATAGATTAGATATAGCCTGCTCTCCTTCTCTCAAAAACCACCATCCCATTTTGCCTCCCCACACTGAGGCTTGATCCCACTTCACGATGCCCCAGTCCTCTGACATACGAAGGAGACCGAGCACGTCCAAAACAAAACAAACCTCACCCCGCAGCGGCCTTAGAGAATTTAAACAAAGAGATATCTATTGCAGCTGAATTCTTAATACTATCTGCCGAAAATATAATCATTAACAATCTAAGCTTAAAATAATCTTCAGCAATATTAAAAATTAAAATATTAAGATAAAAAAATAATGAACCCTGGGAATGATTTTAAAAAAAGTAGTCTAGGATAAACATGGTAATTCCTACTGTAATAGTATAATGTAACAGTATAAATAGCAATAAACCAAGTGTATGATGTTAAACAGTCTACTTTAAGGTAATAAAAAAAACAAATCCTACTTTAATTACTTCCACACTCACGTCTATAACTCTGATTAAGGCATAAAACATATAATGTCCAGATAAAGAAAAGAATGTATAATTATAATACCAGTCTCCTTTAAATATGGATCCAGAGAGTAGATGACAGGTCTTTCCATGCCTTGATAGAATACGGCTCCTTATTAACTTTCAAAAGAGTGTCGGAAACAGCTGCTTTAATTCCTTTTTGGCTTCTTCTTTGCTTGAAAAAATATAATATTGATCTTGAACTTCCACTTTCAGTTTGGCGGGATACAAGAGGCTGTATATGATATCAGCTTCCTGTAGCAAGTTTTTTGAATTCGGAATTCGCAGCTGTGGCTTTTTCATCGGCGTTATGCGCCAATTGTTCCGCTGTTTCAACTCGAGCCGTGAATGCCTGCTTATCGTCATCCAGCTGATCTGTAACATCTTTAATCTGGTCGGTAAGCTTTTTCAGTTTGAATCTATTTTCTTCGATGTGTTCTTCTAATTTCTCAAACATGCCTTTAAAGTTCACGTCAAAAACGTTTAAATAGACGCATTTCCCGGTCTTTGTTATCCTTCTTAAGCTCAATGTTAGACTTCATAAGATCATTCTTGTTTTCCTTCTTAAACTCATTTATGGCCGTAGCTAGTGTAGCAATCATCTCTTTCAGTTCGGGACAGTTCGCTTCGGATTTCATGCTCTGCGAGTGGAAGTGCAGCTCCTGTTAGAGCAGGTGCTGCAGGCTCGCGATGAGTATGTGAAAGCACATCCCGCAGGTCTCAAGTGAACCTCAGAAATCGGCGATCCAGCGCGACATGTATCACCTGTATCACTTGCACCTTCGCTCCCGTTTTTCACTCTCGACTGGAGACGAAACAATGGAGTGAGGGTCCCAGGAGATCTGTGCCTTCGTCTTCCTGTTCCAAGTCAGTTTCCGAGAGGCCGTACCTTGCACTCGGGCCGGATGTCTGTCCAGACTTTGAAGCAGCTTTAAGTTTCTTTTCCGGTTCTTTCTGACTTTTCTTCTTGTTACTCATGCTTGTATATTGTAGTGGGAAGTTCCTTGGTCGGGTTAAATACAGGATACCTCTAAATAATGTGAAATACGTGGGAAATTAAAGCTGCTGCAAGTGGATCTCTGCTTCAGACTCCATCTCGTATAACGGTCGAGACCAAATTATGGTAGAAAAAAAGTATTTTGTCAATAACAAAAGTTCATCTCAATACAGTAATCCCTCACTATATCGCGCTTCGACTTTCGCGGCTTCACTCTATCGCGGATTTTATATGTAAGCATATTTAAATATATATAAAATCCCTATGTGCGTCCAGGTGTCCGTGTGTGGGTTTCTTCTGATGAAGTGCGCATGCGCAGGGCACGGCGTGATGCGCGATATTACTGTCAGAGAAAGTTAGTGGCATTTTACGGAATTACGTTTGTATTACTGCGAGAGGAAATTAAACACTAGAATTACCAGAGTCTACGAAAAAACTCGTAGATCCGGCCCACCTTAAAACTGTTCTCACCTCTCTTTTGTCTTCTAAATGTGCCGATTAAGAGGAGCAGCGAGCAGCCGGCTATTCCATCCCCCACCGTCACAGAACGTTCACTAAGTTTTCCCAGCTCATGCCTTGTTTGATTACCTGGGAGTGACTGAACTGCTGGAGTTTTAGAATAGAAATAATAGATCGCTATTTGGAATACGTGCATTTCATGCGTGTTCCGTTTCTACAGTAATCTGTGTAAACACATTGCTAAAACAGAAACTTTTTCATATTTTAGTAATAAATGTTACAAAATGTAGGCATAAACTATAGAAGGTGTAAAGCCCGAGTTCCTAAGATCAAGTAAACACTTCCACAAAAGCTTCACACACCATATAACAGCGCGCTACGCCACGGAAACTAAGATTTGCCTCCCAGACTGAGTAGCTTTTCTCTGCCTCACAAACATGAGTTCAATTCCCCCGCCGGGGATAAAGTGTTACTTCTTTTTTTCTTTTTAACCTCAAACGGACATAAAATTTGTAAATTGGTATAGACTGTCAGGTAATGAGATCATTATATTTTCATGTGGGATGCTCCTTTTAAAATATTTTTTTAACAATTGAGACTGCAATTAACATGAACAACTGTCCTTATGACTTATTTTTTTCAAGATCCATAACACACAGACAGACAGAGCACTGCGTAATACAGAGACAGACAGGCAGAGATATACAAACAAACAGGGAAGGCACATGTACTGAAAGAAAAAAAAAAATCAACATGCGTGTTGTTTCTGCAGCACTGAATAAGCTCACCCGCTCTAACATCACCCCGATCTGGCTCTCTAAGTAACAGCGCAAGTACAGACGCAAACCAAGTGTAATCAAGAGTCCTGGTTCGATCCCCACTCACTCCTATATTTGCCGTTTTCAGTAGTAAGCTGCTCTTTTTGTTAATATTATACAGTACACACATGCACTTGATTTGTTTGCTGACTTGGAGCACCACTGCCTTACTGTGCCACAGAAGCGAGTTCGATTCCCAGCTTTGAAGAAAGTGTTTTTTTTTCCTCAAACAGACATTGAATTTATAAATTGGTATGCACTGTAAATCGTTAACTTTAAAATGTCAATCGCAGTTATTTCTGTTGATTAATTCATGCTTTTTTACTTAGAGTCAGAACAGGAGCTTTTTCAGCTTATTCAGCTTCTGATCTGACTCAAACAGCACCAGTATAACTTCACACCCAACCTGACACTGTTCGTTTTCAAATAATATTGCATTACTTCGACGATGTTTTCTGATTGGTACTATTCGCGTCATAAAATGATTTCTTCAAAACGTCACATATATTTGTCCTCTTTCTTTTTTTAAAATGTGGTAGCACTCAGCAACTGGGCCACCTGCATGTTCTTGTGCACTCTAAATCAGACAGCGCTATATGCAATCATCAGATTCAAATGTTAACAGTTATATAGCACAGAATGGAAATCAGCAGTTCTTAGCATTCCACCTACTGTAACTTGCTTTCTTTTTTCTTCGGTTATAGTCTTGAATAAAAGTGCACTTGTTTTGTTATACTTTTACATCAACATATGTTCCTGTGTTTGAGCTACATGGGCATGCTCAAAAAATACACGTATAATGCCACGAAAAGTGCATGCAGACACTTCAGTTCGCAAGCATTGGTACAACAATGCAGTCACAAGTACACTGCAGACCTTTAGCGCGTCTTTATGTGAAAACAGCATCAGATGGGGAGTGTCTGATGATTGCATATAGCGCTGAAGTTACTGCTCTTTACTATGCTTTCCTCTGCATGTCCTGGAGTACAAAAGAAACAGCATACAGCAACACGTGGGGACTTGCAATACTGGGGGAAAAAACACGCGGTCGTATATATCGTGATACATTACAGAACTATAGCGCGTCTTTATGTAAAAACAGCAGTTTCAGGTGGGGGGCGGTAGGGATGGATCCTGAACGCGACTGAGACAATGAAAAGTGAATTTTAAAAAAATAAAGCTAACCTTTACAAATATCATAAATTACACCGGCTGTTACAGACTGAAATCAAATGTATCATTTTATTCTAAAAATAGTGAAAATAAGAACACTTCTCAAATGGGAGTTGTGCAGGATCGAACTCATGACCTTCTGATTCCCAGTCAGCGACTGATACTGTTACGCCACGGAAGCAGTGATAGTTAAGTCATGTCAAATGTCTCACACTAAGGCGGGGTTTTTTGGCGGTGGCTTTTTTTTGTACCTTTTGTGAAAGTGTTTCTTTGATATTTGGACTTCAGGCTTCATACATTATATAGTTTATGCCTACATTTTGTCATTTGCTACTAGAATATTGTAAACCGTTTCTGTTTTAACAATGTGTTTACACAGATTACTGTAGAAATGCAACACACATGAAATGCGTGTGTTCCAAATAACAATCTTATTATTTCTACTCTAAAACTCCACTTCACTCCCAGATAATCAATCAAGGCATTAGCTGGGAAAAGCTTGTTTACGTTCTAAGTCATTGGGGGGATGGAATAGCCGGCTGCTGGCAGCTTGTCTTTATCAGTACATTTAGATGACAAAAGACGCTGGCGGAGAGGTGAAAAAGGTTTTAAGAAGCGATTTAAGGTGGGCCGGATATACGAGTTTTTTTCGTAGGCTCTGGTAATTCTAGTGTTAAAGGTACACAATACAGTGATGCATATTACAGCCACATATAAGCCAGTATTACTGTCAGAGGAGATTAAAGGCATATTACCGATGCGCACGCCTGTATTACCGCCAGAGAAAATTAAAGGTATATTATGGGCGTACAAGCCAGCGGACGTACAAGACAGTATCCTTCAATAAGGGCGCGCACAAAAAGGCGAGTCTCAAAAGGGCGGTCCTCAATTGGGCGCAGCGAATAAAGGCGCGCGTAAATAAAGATCTGCACCTTTGTTGCTCTTCACATATTCCAGAGCCATTTGAACTAAATTATCTACGAACACCTTTATTCGCCGCGCTCAATTGAGGTTGCCCTTTTGAAGCTCGCCTTTTTGTGCACGCCCTTATTGAATAGAGCCGTACAAGACAGTATTACTGTCACAGAAAATTAAAGACACGCAATACATGGCGGCAGTCCACGAAGAACGGTCAGCTCAGCAAGTAAACCTCAACAAAAGAAAGGCTGAAAGAAAGAAAAATACGACCACCAAAAAGAATGAGGTCAAAGTCCCTTGCCATTTAATATGGACTGTTCCTACTAATGTTTATGCACTACTGCTCTAGCGCCCGTTATTGTAACGGGCTAAATGACTAGTTTTAAATATATATCGCAGATTTTTTGCTGGTTCGCAGATTTCTGCGGACAATGGGTCTTTTAATTTGAGGTACATGCTTCCTCAGTTGGTTTGCCCAGTTGATTTCATACAAGGGACGCTATTGGCAGATGGCTGAGAAGCTACCCAATCAGAGCATGTATTACGTATTAAATAAAACTCCTCAAATATATTGTGAGCACAGGGGCTGTTCGCACCCCTAGAAGATATGGCCACTCCTCAAAAAACACTGAAAGATTACCTTCACATTGCTCTCTTCCTTGCTGGGCTTAAATGTGGCTGTTTTGTCAAGCGATATGCATCCTGCATGGTGCTTTGCATACTTAAAAGCTCGAACAGCACGTATTGATTTTTAATTGTTTGTTTTTCTCTGTCTCTCTCTCTCTCTCTCTCTCTCTCTCTCTGACATTCTGTGCTCCTGACGGAGGGGGTGAGAGCAGGGGGGGGCTGTTCGCACCACTAGACGATACGGACGCTCCACTAAAAAAATGCTGAAAGGCTACCTTAACATTGCTCCCTTCCTAGCAGCTGCGTTGTCCGGTGGTGCTTCGCATACTTAAATGCCAAACAGCCCTATTGATTTCTGATTGTTTGCTTTTTTCTGTCTATCTCTCTGACATTATCTGCTCCTGACTCGCACTCCTTTGAAGAGGAAGATATGTTTGCATTCTTTTAATTGTGAGACAGAACTGTCATCTCTGTCTTGTCATGGAGCACAGTTTTAAACTTTTGAAAAAGAGACAAATGTTTTTTTTTCAGTGTTTGAATAAAGTTCCTGTCTCTCTACAACCCTCCTGTGTTTCTGTGCAAATCTGTGACCCAAGCATGACAATATAAAAATAACCATATAAACATATGGTTTCTACTTCGCGGGATTTTCACCTTTCACGGGTATGGTCTGGAATGCAATCCCCGCGATAGAGGAGGGATTACTGTACTTTTGTTATATACCCTTTGTTGGCGAATGACAGAGGTCAAACGTTTTCTGTAAGTCTTCACAAGGTTTTCACACAGTGTTGCTGGTATTTTGGCCCATTCCTCCATGCAGATCTCCTCTAGAGCAGTGATGTTTTGGGGCTGTCGCCCCACGGACTTTCAACTCCCTCCAAAGATTTTCTATGGGGTTGAGATCTGGAGACTGGCTAGGCCACTCCAGGACCTTGAAATGCTTCTTACGAAGCCACTCCTTCGTTACCCCGGGTCGGTGTGTTTGGGATCATTGTCCATGCTGAAAGACCCAGCCACGTTTCATCTTCAATGCCCTTGCTGATGGAAGGAGGTTTTCACTCAAAATCTGACGATGCATGGCCCCATTCATTCTTTCCTTTACACAGATCAGTCGTCGTGGTCCCTTTGCAGGAAAGCAGCCCCAAAGCATGATGTTTCCACCCCCATGCTTTACAGTAGGTATGGTGTTCTTTGGATGCAACTCCGCATTCTTTCTCCTCCAAACACGACGAGTAGTGTTTTTTTCATCTGACCATCTGACATTCTCCCAATCCTCTTCTGGATCATCCAAATGCTCTCTAGCAAACTTCAGTACGGGCCTGCACATGTACTGGCTTAAGCAGGGGGGACACGTCTGGCACTGCAGGATTTGAGTTCCTGGCGGCGTAGTGTTTTACTGATGGGTAGCCTTAGTTAGTTTGGTCCCAGCTCTCTGCAGGTCATTCACTAGGTCCCCCTGTGTGGTTCTGGGATTTTTGCTCACCGTTCTTATGATCATTTTGACCCCACGGGGTGAGATCTTGTGTGGCGCCCCAGATCGAGGGAGATTATCAGTGGTCTTGTATGTCTTCCATTTTCTAATAATTGCTCCCACAGTTGATTTCTTCACACCAAGCTGGTTACCTATTGCAGATTCAATCTTCCCAGCCTGGTGCAGGTCTACAATTTTGTTTCTGGTGTCCTTTGATAGCTCTTTGGTCTTGGCCATAGTGGAGTTTGGAGTGTGACTGTTTGAGGTTGTGGACAGGTGTCTTTTATATTGATAACAAGTTCAAACAGGTGCCATTAATACAGATAACGAGTGGAGGACAGAGGAGCCTCTTACAGAAGAAGTTACAGGTCTGTGAGAGCCAGAAATCTTGCTTGTTTGTAGGTGACCAAATACTTATTTTCCACCATAATTTGCAAATAAATTCTTTAAAAATCAGACAATGTGATTTTCTGGAAATTTTTTTCTCCTTTTGTCTCTCATAGTTGAGGTATACCTATGATGAAAATTAGAGGCCTTTCTCATCTTTTTAAGAGGGAGAACTTGCACAATTGGTGGCTGACTAAATACTTTTTTTGCCCCACTGTATGGCAAATAGTTACAAACTGTGCAACTCACATTTGAGTAAGAGAAGGGCTGACCGCTTTAAAAGATTTATGTTTACATTGGCCTTAGATGCAGGCAGTTGTAGAACAGCAGCCCGGACTCAAATTTCAGCTTTGTGCAGCTCTTGCTGTATAGTTTTTGTTGAGACTGGGTCACAGTGGTGGACTATTCAGTTCTGTTATTGCAGTTTGTCAGTGCTTAGCATGTGCTGTCATTATTTTTAAGGCTGATTTCTCCTGACACTTGAATTTAAAAAAAAAAATAAATTTTTTTGTTGACCTGTGCGCCTTCAATTAGGCAGCGACTGTTTGGCCTTATGGAAGTCTAGTACGCTAGTTTTCAAAGCAACACAAAGCACCAAACTTGTTGCTAAATGTCAGACCTCTTTTGTAGCCAACACATATTGGTAATGGGCAATCAACCTAGTATCACCCACCTCTGCAGCTCGGTTACCTAGTTTTGAAAACACCAAAAAATAACCATTTTGGACAGAATAATAATAATAAAAATGACAACAATAAAGCTTTAATGTAAATGTTGATCACATACTTATTTACTATATGCCACTCCGCTTTCTGAGCCATGCTGTGAACCCTCATACCATAATTCTGAAATTAATTTTGAATTGTTCCCATCAATTGCTATCGTAATGACCTATTTTTATGATCAGAAAGATCAGCATCAGAGCGGTAAATAATTACTGAAATGTTATAGAATGGTTCAGGTAACTTGGTTCCTAGGGCACGAAGATTGATGCTCGTGTCCATTTTTTTTTTTTTTTTTTTTTATACTTGTTATAAGTTTGTTAAGTTTACCTGACAGAGCCTTGCTTGTTATGAGGATTGTTAAATTGTGTGGCAAAGGTTCACACAAGCAGCTAACTGAAGAGTTGTGTGTGCAGCGAAGACCATGCTGTGATTTATATTGGTAATCTGCTTTGCCATCAGGAGCTTGTATGAACAAGTAAACTAGTGGGTTTTTTTTTTTTGGTTTTTTTCCCCAATTTGCCTTCTGAGATGTCACTTATATTTTGTATATTTTTTTTGTTATATTCTGTGTGATCTCAAATTTAGATTTATTTAAGACAGATGTTTTAATAAATTTGCCAGTGCTTTTAATTAGTTTTTCAAATTTGAGAAATGTTTGCTGCATGCTGTATTGGAAGGTATCTCAGTGGAAAATTGAACCTACCAGACAAGTTCTCCTGAAGAGTAAGTGCACCAAATTTCAGTAAAATCAGTCTGGTATCCGAACCAGCACAGGTCTATTTAGTTACTTAAAAGTTTTTAAAAAAAAAATTGCATTGATTCCATTATTTCTTTCATCTACTTTTGTATGGTATTTGTGGTTTTTATCTTGTGTAGGATTTTTACTGATTATACATAAGACAAATGCCTGCATGTTCTTTTTATGCTAGCTGGGATAGGCTGTAGCACCCCCCCATGACCCTGTTCAATCTGAAGCTGGTTAGAAAATGACTTTCCCACTTTTCCAAAAGATGATTGTGTGACTCAGAGTTGGATTAAGAAGATTTGACAATAGGACATTAAAAATCATTCAGTGCCATAACAAAAATGTTTTGATTTTACGGGTGCAAGTCTGCAGCAACTAATGTGTCATCAGTGATGATAATGAAAATAAACTTAATTTTTTTTTTTTTTTTTTAAATGATTAGTTGCCTTGTTGCATATTATGTACGTCACTTGGGTAAGACTAACACCAATCAAGGACATTGGTTTTCAACTCTCCAGCCAATTTACAATGAATTTAAAACTGTGAAATCATTTCAGCTTCACACCAAGTAAGAAACCTGAGCTGTTTTTGAATGGGAACATAACTAAGCACGAGAAAAGAAAATGCATCAAAGTGATTGTAGTTCACATCCCCATAATACAGTTCAGAATGCTTTGGAGAGTATTTCTTTTGAAGACCACAATAGTGACTCGGTTCATCTCAGTCTTTGCTGCAGTCAGATGAATAATAACACACCCCCTGGCAACTTTTGTTTATGGTTAACAATTGTTTCAGACTTCTACTCCCCCTTTTTTTTTTTTTAATTTATTTATTTATTTATTTTTTTGGGAAATGTTTATTTGGAGCAGTTCTTACCAGCAATTATCACAGTAGCTGGGTTCATTAAAGTAAACACACCAATCACCCTCTGGTGAAGGGTCTATTGTGCATTCTTGTGTGGTTTTGTTGTTTTAGTTACTTTTGTTGTGGGTGTTTTAATGAAGTAATATTAGAGGCAAAACTACAGTATTGGCACTATATATTGAGGTTTCTGAACTCTTTAGGACCACATACATAATCCCTCCCCCCCCCCCCCCCCAAAACGGGACGACACACCAAGGTGCGCCTGAAGTGCAATAGCCATGTCTGTGGAAGATTGCTAGTCTGTTGCCGGGACAACTCACAGTGCTGCAGCAGAGCCTTTCCGTGCCAACTGCAGTTACGCTATAACTGCGGTTGCGCCGGTCATCGATGTGTGATGCAAGAAATATTTTAAATGCAAGGGATTAGTATTACTTGGCCACTAGCCTGGCCACAACCTTACCTGACTGCTGTGTCTATGTATAGGAGAGTGTTCCTGTTTACAGCTGAATAAAGTTGGTTTTGCTAAAGCACTGAGGCTCATCCTTGTGTGCTGGGGTGCAAGGCAGTGACTCGCATGGTACCAGAAGTGGGGTCTTTGCACAGATGGATCTCCTAGAAGTACAGCAACCCCCAGAGCAAGATGAGCCTCCAGCAGCCGCCCCGACGCTGCCACAAGATGTGCTACCAAAGATGGTTCCCACAGACAACCCTTAATGTTTCCTATTCTGCGTTGAACACACAGAAACATTAATGCGCTGGGACAGGGGAGCATGGGCAGCTAATTTGTCCCCATTTTTTAACCGGAGAAGCCCTCCAGATCCTCCTCCGCACGGCTGTGAGCCCGGTGGCCAAGGGGCACCAGTTTCGTTTGTGGCATATTGATTTTAGATTGCCCTGTACGAGGACAGATCCAGGGCTTAGTGGACCTGATTCAAAGCTGGATCTGCAGAGACTCTTTTGAGCGCATTGTGGAGAAGCTTGCTATTACAGTGCTATCCAGGGACAGATGAGAGCCTTTGTGATGAAATGCTATGGAACGAGGTCCACTTGCTGCTGGACTTGATCTGCAGACTGGAGGGCGCACAGGCCACCTAGAAACAATGGGGTTACCCAGGCTTGACCCATACTTCGATCTAGCGAGCACAGACTTCTACTTTTGCCAGTGCCACAAGTGGAAAACACCATTGTAGGAACGCCTTAGTGCAGACTCGGTGCAGATGCTTTTGCTGTGAACAACTGGGACATCTGGCTTGGGAGTACCACCTCCAACCTGTGCAAACCATGACCATCAGTCTGGCCCAAGTATGCAGTTCACAAATTTCTCCCAAGATGTTAAAGGAGGACAATTTCAAGGTCTCTCTTGCGTTGGCCGGACTGGAAACCTTGGCACTGTTGGATTCTGGTAGTGACCTCTGCATAGTCCGTCATGATTTACTCTTGACATACCAAGACCACAGAGCAAGTGCACATCTGCTGCGCCCATGGGAATATTAAAACTTACGAGACTGTATTACTTTTGAAATTTTAAAGGGAAGAACTTTTAAGTTTAGGCTGCCATTTCAGATACCTCATCCTGGCCAATCTTAACAGGAAAAAGGAATACCCTCTTCCCACTGGTCTTGGCCACCTGCAGGACATCTTCCCCCCCATAATGGATAGAGGGGGGCTTGTCGCAGACCCTGTCATTCAAGGAGCCAGGTTTGAAATTGAGCCGGAGTTGTCCAGCGAGGTGGGGGACGAATCCTCAAGTAAGTACCTGGGACAGCTGGCAGATTTTTTCCACACTGTTGCTTGCATTAACAGCCGCCTCAGATTGCACACTCAATACAGACCCAGACGAAAAACGAAGTAGCAGTGGGAGGTGAGTGCGATGCTGCATTGAACGCGGAAGAAGCCCACGTCGCAAATGACTTTTCTATCTGGAGAGAGAGTACCTGAACTTTAAAACACCACATTTCTTAATTAAGGATGGTTTCCTATACCAGGGGCCTCATGCATTACGCCGTGTGTAGAATTCACACTAAAACATGGTGTAAGGACAAAAGCTGAAACCTTCGTACGCACAAAAAAATTCAGATGCATAAATCTGTGCGAACGCTAACTTCCACGTTCTTCCACTTCATAAATCCCGGTCAGCGTGAAAAGTAACCCACGTGCCTGCTGTCCCGCCCCAACTTCTCCCAGAGTTACACCTCTTTGAATATGCAAATCAATATAAATAGCCCTTCAGCTCACCCTTCTGTGAAAATACAATGGCAAAAGCACAGGGGAAAATAGAAGAATTTCAGCAAATACCAAGTGGAGGCAAGGAAAAACATACTATTTGTTGGTTTATTATAACAGTGGTATAAACAACAAAAGAAAGTTTGAGTGACATAGAATGTCAGAGAAACTCGAAAGCTCAATTTCACAAAGTCGCACAGTGCCCAAAATAAAAAAGAAGCGGTCAGATATCAAAGTCGCCTTGAAAAGGTGAGTCGTAGCCTACCGTCTTGAGTGTCATATGAAAGCTTATTAGGGTACAGAGAAAAGAAGAAAAAATAGGGACACAGTGAGAAAAAAACTCGAAATGCCAACTTTAATCTCGAAATTTCCACTTCAATCATGTAGTTTATTTTATCATTAAAGTAGAACATCATAAACTTCATCTTTAAATCGTTTAATTTACTAGATTCTGAAATACCATCGTAACTAAAGTAGCATTGTTTTGTATGTGTTATTCTATATGCTCTGTTTGTGAATCACTACGTGCTTCTTAAACCGGCTTTCTCTTCCTCCAACAGGACACAGAATCCATTACATTCGTGATAGTACAGCTCTCTGAATAATTAAAACTAGCCGAAGTCCGCCGGTGTAAGAATAGGAACGGAAAATGGCGAGAAAGGAATTCAGAAATCAAGAAGAAATAAATACTTCTTGAAAGACGCAGTTGTGAATAGGTATTTTGGTGGAGATGACGGATAATGAGTCAAAAGATCTACTCGTACTACAATATCAGGTCTGTGCTCTGGTCTTTGGGTATCCGACAGTGCATGTAGAATTTCCGGCCAAGCAGGATTACATATGAAAGTGATAAATAAATCCGGCTTTCTGAATTTACGTACTATGGCCATGGCATCCTGATACTTTTTGTTGCATGTATCTTGGACTTCCTGGAAATGTGGACGGTAATGTGATCATTTTGCCTAAACGTATGTTGTTATTTTCAGCGTTTGCTTACAGTGCATCTAATAGTTCTACGCGCAGATCTTGTAGATGTAATCTGAGATAGTTGAGACGCGCGCCCTCTGTTTTAACATATGCATCTACGCCGTACTGTTGGAATAGTTTGCTGCTGGAGTGCAAAATACTAAATGTATTCCTCATTGCTAATCTGTACGCGTGGTGGTTCTTTTATCGGGAACATGTTGTAAATCTTTGTGCCAGCCAGTGTCTCCGTAAGGGAATAAAAGTGGGTAAACTATAGGATCGCAATTCATATTGAGTGTGGAAATCTGTTTACAGGAGTTGCCTATGGCAGTGCTCCGCAACGTGCCTTGAGCCGATACAGGTGTGATGCGGTCAAATAAGACAATTTTCTAACTAAATAATATTTCAACGGTCCTCCTTAGAAATACAATAACGAGGATACGTGTAATGAAATATTCACGTAAGTAGCCTTTTAAAGGTTTCATAATTTTATGTGTCATTTCTCTGAAATAATAAATCCCATCGCCTGGCCATCTGTAAGCTTGGAACGCTGATTTTTTAAAAAAACTTTTAAGGAACATAGAAATTTCTTCGTAGTACATGTTTAATTATTCTATCCATCTGTCTTTCCAGTGTCGCGCCAGCCCCACCAAGAATACAGCACGATGCAGGAATAATCAGGGCGCCAGCTTGTCCTCACATGTTTAATTATTAACAATATAGAATATTTAAATGATGTTAACATTAAATATGTATAATAAACATTTTTTGCTGCATTTCATCTTAAAAATGATATCGTCATCGTATGTAAATACGTGCTTTATAAAGTGGCGCAATATAACTATCGCAAGTTTACAGTGAGGTAATTGTACTTGTAAGTACAAGCAATTCTATAAGGAGCACTTCATGGAATGATTGAGTGCGTTTATAGTTCTTGGGATGAAACTGTTTGTCAACTGCGAGGTCTGTACAGGAAAGGCTGTGAAGCGTTTGTCGGATGAGAGCAGTTCAAATAGGCAGCATGGCTGAGGCAGCGTGTGCTTGATGCTGTATACCGATTAATTCTCTTTCCGATCAGCTGCTCCGAGTGGTGCAGTGAGAGTAATATGGAAAAAGATGATCTGCTGTGGCAACCCCTAATGGGAGCAGCTGAAAGTAGAAGAAGGTGCAGTGAGAGTAACAACGTTAAAGCAGCTATAGTATTTGGAATAGTTTGGCCATTTCATGGACCATTATATTGTTACAGGTTAATTACAATCAGATGCCTTAAACTAGTGCTGGGCGGTATGACCAAAATTCTATATCATGGTATTTTTCAAAATTATACCGGTTTCACGGTATTTGACGCTATTTTTTTCCCATGCATGAGTGCATATTAACCACATTTTCCACATAAAAACATTTTAATGTGCACACAAGTATTAATACAGGTTTGCATGGCCCCATAAAGTGATAGTTTTCAAGTGGTGGCACTAATGAAGAGAAGGAATCACATTGCATGACAGATGCAGTCAAAATATAGAGCCTTTTTATTGAACAAATTTTGCAAACAACTTAAACTAAAATTTTGACAACAAATTTTCAACCATCCAACGAGGCATTTAGACTTAGTAAAATATCCAGAGGTGATTGTCTTAGAAAAGGAATAAATAGTAAATATTTTTTGTAAACCAACTACACTTTGTTAACAATCTCTGTCCACTGACACGTTAAAATGAGTTTTTAAACAACTTTTCCATTATTCAACTGCATAATATTTAAACTAATAAATAATAATAAAATAAAGTGCAACTTCCAGTAATAATACTATTACTTCAAGCCCAGGTGCATTACACAATATTCATCAAATAAAATAAGTGCAACTTGGTGATGACATCTTTACCAACTGAACCATCATTAAGGCAAACTACATTAATGTGGACCTTACTTCAAGCTAAGCTATATACATAAATAATAAAACCAACTTGCATTTATAATGCTATTTGTGATATTGCCCTACAGAAGCATATTAGGGCCACGGTGAAGAAAAAAAAATATGGACACAGTGAAGAAATAAAAACTATGTCGAGAATAAAGTCGACATATTGACTTTATTCTCGACATTTCCACTTTAATCTCAACCTTTATGTCGAGATTAAAGTTGACATTTGCACTTTATTCTGTTTATTTTGTCATTAAAGTAGAATGTTGTAAACTAAACTTCATCATAAAATCAATTTTTAATTTACTAGATTTTCTCAAACTTCGTCATAAGTTAAATGTAGCACATTAAATGGTTTGTGTTCAGTGTTCCCCGACCGAGTTGTTGATCACTACGTGCTTCTTAAACGGACTTCCTCTTGCACTGAAGAGGCACCGGGAGGGATTGCTGCACAGAATGCATTCACTTCATGATATTCCTGCTCTCTGAAAATTTAGAATGCTAAGATAAATGCTTGATATAATTTCCATGATGAAATGCATTAAAGCAGGTATTAAACATGCATGGTAGTGTGGCGGTAGTGATGCTCCCTCGCAGTAAGGGGTCCCCAGGTGTGCGTTTAGTGTAGAGAACTTTATGGCAGGTGTGACGAGGCTCCAAAAAACTCTATTATGAATGAGCATCACACAGATTTAACTTAAATGTCAGGTTTGTGATCTGGTGGTCGGAGACACAAACGCAGAATTCAACGGATGTTCTTCTGATTGGGCTTTCTTTATTGCATGCGTGCTGTCTCCTATCGTTCCTTTTTCTTTCTCCACATAACCAATCACCGCACGATAAACGTCTTTTTGTGAAATTAAAACTAGTTATAAACTTAGACCACGGAGTGTTCAGAACTTTAAAAAAAATCTTCGTTATACATGTTTAATTATGCCATCCATTCAGGGTTGCACCCATCCCAGCAAGCACTGTGTGCGAGGCTGCAGCAAATCCTTTACGGGGTGCCAGCACATCACAAGGTGAATACAAGCAATACATACACTAGCAGGGTCAATATTGCATAACGGCGCCGACGGTACAATAATTTCTTCTTCTTTTGGCTGCTTCTGTTAGGAGTTGCCACACCTGATCATCTTTTTCCATATCTTCCTGTCCTCTGCATCTTGCTCTGTTACACCCATCACCTGCATGTCTTCTCTCATCACATCCATAAACCTTCTTTTAAGCCTTCCTCTTTTCCTCTTGCCTGGTAGCTCTATCCTTAGCATCCTTTTCCCAATATACCCAGCATCTCTCCTCTACACATGTCCAAACCAGCACAATCTTGTCACTTTGTCTCCAAACCGTCCATCCTGGGCTGACCCTCATGTACTCGTTTCTAATTCTGTCCATCTTCGTCGCACCCAATGCAAATATTAGCATCTTTAACTCTGCCACCTTCAGCTCTCCTGTCTCCTGTTTTTTGGGCAGTCCCATCGTCTTCAACCCATATCACTACCATCCTGTAGAGACCTTTCTTTTCACTCTTGCTGTCACAAATTACTCCCAACACTGTTCTCCACCCATTCCACCCTGCTTGCACTTTTTTTTTTTCCCACTTCTCTTCCACAATCCCCATTACTCTGTATTGTTGATCCCACTTTGCTAACTCTACTTCCTGCATCCTTACTATTCCACTGACCTCCATGTCATTCACACACATCTTGAGGCACCCTGTCATATTCTTTTCTCCAGGTCCACAAAGACACGATTCAACTCCTTCTGGCCTTCTCTATACTTCTCCATCAACACCCTACTAGCAAACATCACATCTGTGCTGCTGTTTTCTGGCATGAAACCGTGCTGCTGTCTCATTATCCCCTCCCTTCTTAACCTATTTTCCACTACTCTTACCCATAATTTCATGCTATGGCTCATCAATTTTATCCCCCTGTAGTTACTACAGCTTTGCACATCCCCCTTATTCTTAAAAATTGGTACCAATGTACTTCTGCACTCCTCAGGCATCCTCTCTCTTTCCAAGATTCCATTAAGCAACCTGGTTAAAAACTCCACTGCCATCTCTGCTAAACACCTCCATGCTTCCACAGGTATGTCATCTGGACCAATGGCCTTCACATTCTTCAACCCCTTCATAGCTGTCCTTACTTCCTTCTTGCTAATCTGTGGCACTTCCTGATACAGTATCGCCACATCATCCAGCCTTCTCTCTCTTTTCAGTCATCAGCCTCTCAAAGTACTCTTTCCATCTGCCCAACACACTCCTCACTTGTGAGTACGTTTCCATTTTCATCCTTATCACCCTAACCTGCTGCACATTTTTCTCAGCTCTACATCTTTTCAGTCCCTCTGTCTAGCAAATCGGTACAGGTTCTTTTCTTCCTCCTTAGTGTCCAACCTCTCGTACAACTCAATCATATTCCTTTTCTTTAGCCTTTGCCACCTCTCTCTTCACCTTGCGCCTCATCTCCTTGTACTCTTGTCTACTTTCTGCATATCTCTGACTATCCCACTTCTTCACCAACCTATTCCTCTGTATATTCTCCTGTACTTCCCCCATTCCGCCACTAGATTTCCTTTTCCTCTCTCCTCTGTCCAGATGTCATGCCAAGCTCCCTTCTTGCTGTCACCCTTACTACTTCTGCTGTAGTTGCCCAACTATCTGGCAACTCTCCACTGCCAACCAGTGCCTGTCTTACCTCCTCCCTGAACTTCAACTTGCAGTATTCCTTTTTCAACTTCCACCATTTGATCATAGCCTCTGCCCTCACTTTCCTCCTCTTCTTGATTTCTGTCATCCTATAGACCACCATCCTATGCAGCCTAACAACACTTTCCCCTGCCTCCACTTTGCAGTCTTCAGTCTCCTTCAGATTGACCCTCCTGTATAGGATATAATCGACCTGTGTGCATCTTCCTCCATTCTTGTATGCCACCCTATGTTCCTCCCTCTTCTTAAAATACATATTCACCACAGCCATGTCCATCCTTTTCACAAAATCGACTATCATCTGACCTTCTTCATTCCCCTGCTTGACACCATACCTACCCATCACGCCTTCTGCTCCAATCACCACTTTCTGTCCCTTGTGTACACTGTCCATCACTTTGTCCAACTCACTCCAGAAATCTTGTTTCTCAGCCATCGCACACCCAACTTGTGGGGCATATGCACTAGCAACATTCATCACACCTTCAATTTCAAGCTTCATAATCATCACTCTGTCTGACACTCTTTTTCAACTCCAAAATACTTTTGACATACTGTTCCTTCAGTATAACCCCTACCACATTTCTCCACCCATTCACACCATGATTGAACAATTTGAATCCACCTCTGATCCTCCTGGCCTTACTCCCCTTCCATTTAGTCTCTTGCACATACAATATATCAACCTTCCTTCTCTCCATCACATTAGCTCACTCTCTCCCATTACCAGTCAGACTGCCAAAATTCAAAGCTGCTACCCTCAGTTCCACTCTCTCTTTACCTTCCACCTCTCCTCCTGCCTCTGGACATGCCCCCCACCCCCCCATTTTCTCTTTCTTCAGCAATCAGTAGCCAAATTTTCATCAGGACCTTGTTCACAGACGTTGTTAACCTGGGCCTCGACCAACCCAGTATGGAAATCTGTATTGTTGTCCGCATATTGATCTGGAAAAATTTTACACCAGATGACCTTCCTGACGTAACCCTCCCCATTTACCCAGGCTTGGGACCAGCATGAAGAAACACAATGGTTTGTGCATCCCCTGTGGCTGGGTTTCTGTGGCAGAGTTTTATAATATGTATTATTTTTAATACTACCAAAATACTATGTGTAATAAATACTAATTTCTGTCATGTTAAATATTGTAATTAAATTGCACATTATTTTCTTCAGAAGTACAATGATGCGTGGTCTTCAGATTTTGTGATACAGTTTTGCTGTGAAGCTCACAGTACAGGGGTGAAAAGATCAAAAATGCGTGAATTGAACACGGTGAAAGTGACAAGTATTCGATCGATCAAAGTGGCTCTACAGCAAAGGAAGGACAAAATTGTGGAAAATTGCCAGGCCCCACCCATTGACCCACGCTATTTGAATTTTCAGGGTCTCAACATGCAAAGTGAAAATTCAGTGAGCAGCAGGTGGTGCCAATGTTTATTTACATTTTACTTTTCATTTTTGGTTGTTTTTTTTAACCATTTTGTTGAATTTTTTATAAGCAAGTAACATTCCATATAAGCGAGTTAAATTTGGCAAAACTAAATTCAAATCCACCCCTACCCATGAAAGAGAGAGAAAGCAAGGCCAACAGCCAGAGTAAAAATTCAGGAGTAGAAAGAAGGTGGTGGGGGGGGGGGGGGGAATCCTTTTTTCCCCCCCAATACAAATGCTTATTCTAAAATGTTACTGATTAGATTCTGCCAAGTTTTAAATTTTTGAGCAGATCCTCTAAGTGAGGATTGATTTTTTTCTAATTTTAAATAGTATATAATATCAGTTACCCACTGAATTTAAAGAGGTGGGCTAGGATTCTTCCAGTTGAGCAAGATAAGTCTATGTGCCAATAGTGAAATAAAGGCAATTCCAGTTTGTTTGTCCTTCTTCACTTTAAGCCCATCTGGGAGTACACCAACCACAGTTGTTAATTGATTAGGACAGATTGTGACACTAAGGTTGTCTGAAAGGCATTTAAAGATTTTGGTCCAGGATGATAATTTGGTACATGCCCAAAATGTATGACCCAATTATGCTAGAGCTCGATTGCAACATTTGCAGGTTGGATCTTGCCCTGGAAACATTTTGGACAGAGAGACCGATGTGCTTGATACAATTATTCAACTTAATATTTTTTATGCTTTGCACACGTGGAGCTAAGAGATTCTTTTCCCTTTGTACTCTGGGATCTTTGAAAGGAAGGATCTTTACAATGTTTTCATATATATTATAGAAATGCTGTATGAGTCCTCAAGACTGTTTATATTTCTTCCGGAATTGAAGTAGGTGGGGGGGGTGGGGAGTCATTCGGTGTGAGAGGCCTGTTGCTGAGGACTTTCTGTGAGTCTGTGGTATTGAGTGCCATCATTTATGCTGTGTTGTGTTGGGGCAGCAGTGTCACAGCCAAGGATACTAACAAACTGAACAAGATCATTATTAAGGCCAGTTCAGTACTCGAGGTGAAACTAGACACTGTGGAAGTGATAGTAGAGTGGAGGATGCTTGCAAAGGTGTTCATTATTAGAGGATTCCCTCCTGTCTGCTCCATAAATTGCTGCAGGGTCAGAAGAGTATAATGAGCACCAGACTGCTCCTCCCCTGCTGCAAGAGGCTCCTGATGTTATCAGACTATACAGCTCTGGACTTTAATTCACGTATCCTTTACTGGATTATTTCAAGAATTGTATGTATGGGACATCAGACTTTGTAATCACTGTTACTTTATCCATTACTAGACACTAAATGTGGTTACTGGTCATCCTATATATCAGTTTTTTGCACATATTATAATACAGTGGAACCTCGGTTCACGAACGTCTCGGTACACATACAAATCGGTTTACGACCAAAAAGTTCGCCAAACTTTTGCCTCGGTTCACGACCACACACTTGGTATACGAATGAGCCAGTTTCCCTTTCGGTTTGTACATGTTCAGTCTCTCCCTGTGCATTTCCTGTGCAGAGAGCTCGCGACACACATGCGCGCGCACACACACACACACACACACACACACAGGCAGCGCGCGAGAGGGCCGCACGCGCACACACACACAGGCAGCGCGAGAGAGGGCCACACACACACACACACACACACAGGCATTGCAAGAGAGAGGGCTGGACTCATAAGGTAGAGAAGGCAGTTAAAGAATGCACTGGGCTTGATTTTGTTTTCACTTCTATTTACAGCGATCGGTTCGTAGCGCGCATTGTTGCAATGTTTATTAAATTACGGATTTTTTCAAATGTTCATTTTTTTTTCCTGTGCTTAAAACTCATTAAAAAAAAAAAAAAAAAATAAGTGTTTTTAGCCAACGGTTTGGTAGCGTTATAGTGCAAACTATTGCAATGTTAGTTTTCTCTGTTGTTCAAGGTTTTCTCAGTGTTATTCAATGTTTTTACATTTAGTTTACTATTACGCTATGCATTCTATGGTTTATTTAACTATATTTGTGTGTAAAAACTTAAAATATATATATTTACATACAGTTCGTATGGTCTGGAACAGATTAATTGTATTTACATACTATGGGGGAAATTGCTTCGGTTCACGACCAAATCAGTTTACGACCAGAGTTTTGGAACGAATT
Source organism: Erpetoichthys calabaricus (assembly GCF_900747795.2). Lineage (NCBI taxonomy): Eukaryota > Metazoa > Chordata > Cladistia > Polypteriformes > Polypteridae > Erpetoichthys > Erpetoichthys calabaricus. The sequence goes on along the minus strand of NC_041402.2, from coordinate 110,915,139 downwards.
ATGGTCGTGAACCGAGGTTCCACTGTACTGAGATAATGCACTGTATTTATTACCATGGATTGGTAATACACCACTATTTTTGGTGTTTTATGATTTTTATTTATTTTATCTATCACCTTATATTATTGGATATTTTACTTATTTAATCTACAGTATATATTTTGCTGTGAGCTGATGGAACACTCAAATTTCCCTTCAGGCATTAATAAAGTGTTATCTTGTGTCAAGAGTGCTTTTTGCGACCTCAATTTGAATGCAAGCACAATTAAAACTGCTGAAAATATCTGCGCTTTACTGTTTGTAAAACTCAGTTTTCGGAATTAACTGGTACTGACTAGTGCTGGGCTATATGACCAAAATTGTATATCACGGTATTTTTCAAATTTTTATACCGGTTTCACAGTATTAAATGGTATTATTTTTTCCCGTGCATGAGTGCATGTTAACCACATTTTCCAATAAGAATAACCTATTCCACTGTCATGAGAATTGTACATTGTACAAAAAATATTTTAATGTGCACACAAGTATTAATACAGGTTTGCATGGCCCCATAAAGTGATAGTTTTCAAGGAGGTGGCACTGATGAAGAGAAGGAATCACACTGCATGACAGTTGCAGTCAACATATAGAACCTTTGTATTGAACAAATTTTGCAAACAACTTAAACTATAATGTTGACAACTTATTTTCAACCATCCAAAGAGGCATTTAAACTTAGTAAAATATCCAGAGGTGCTTGTCAAAAGTTATATTGCCCTGAACATGTCTTACAAAAGGAATAAATAGTAAATGTTTTGTAAACCAACTACACTTTCTGTTAATGTTACCAATCACTGTCCACTGACACGTTAGCTATATGGATTGTAAGGGCATTGGTTATCTCAATCCACCGCTTGCTTTTTTTGTCATAGGCCTCTGTTAAACACGTCTGACTCGAGTGTCCTCCAGCTTTTTCAGTTTTACCTGAGTATGTGGAGGGTGCCAATCTTAGTTCCATACATTCATGGTACTTTAAAGCATGTTTGCGGCTAAGGTGGTGCAGCACATTGCTCGTGTTGCCACCTCCAGCGACAACTTTTGCTCGACAGCATTTGCAGTAAATAGTTGTTTGGTCCACATCCGACTTTTTAAAACCAAACTATCTTCAGACAACAGACACGGCTCCTTTTTTCAGCAAAAGTTCTTCTGTGTCATCATGTTCAACTTTATCGTCTGCTACAACTTAAGTTTTGGAATGTTCTCTGTCCATTTTTTCACCGCTCAATACCTCCACTAGCACATGTACTCCTTTGCATGCATGTTTAGCGTTGTAGAAGTGATAAAGATCCCCCCTTAAACAGTTTCCCTCTGCGCCACTTTCCAAACATTGTTTAGGCTATTTAAACCGGTGTTGCGACTTCAGAAACGTCCATATCGTAACAAAAATAAAAACCGTTTTTCGGTATAACTCACAGCACCAGTATTGACCAAGGAGCATACAAAATCACTGCCTTGCAGAGCTACACCAGACTAAACTATAGTTCACACATTCTTAACACTATTCTGTCAAGTGCTTTTATACCAGCAGTGATGGAGAAAGCACCCAAAGGTACACAGCTTCTGGCTAGTGTACAAAAGTTAGACAGGTGTTTTAGATATACTGGACAACAAGGCAAGCTTACAAGGTTACTCAAACACGTCTGTGAAGATGAGATGTAGTACTGTATTCAGTGTTGCAGCAATTTCAGGATTGGACACATCAACAAAAAGATACAACTGTGGTCTCTTTTCTGAAACTGTTCAAAGATGTGAGACTGATTTAGAATCTGATATTACTGAAAGAACTTGTCAACAAACTAACTTTTATCTGTGTGCTCTACAAAGTAGCAACATTTCTCGGCCTATAGAATCTGTTTCTATATCTTTTATTTAAAAGGATTGCAAAGGCACAGGAACAAGAAGGGATTTGTAATAATTAGTAATAGCTGTGATTTAATGTGACTGCGCTAAATCAAAGAGTGCAGTGAAGTTAGTAACGTCCTTGTTTATCTCAGAGCTTGCAAGCAGACACTTGGTTACAGTGTGCTTGTATTGATAAGAAAAGTACTTTGAGAAAGTGGGGAGTGTTAAGTTACCAGTAATATGCCAACTAGAAAAGCCTATCTTTTAAGCTTAAACTTATTGTATATATGCGCCTTATACTTCATTTCCCAAGTCCTGACTTTCGCTGCCTTCACTGGCCTTATGCAGCGAGCCATCCTCCTTCTGGTTACTCATTCTCTTCACAAAATGCTCAGCGAGAGTGGCCACAATCGGCTGCTCCTTGGGTGCCAGCCAAACACCCAGGCTCACTACTCAGCTGCCTGTGAGCTTTTGCTCACTCATTTTTACTCACTCATGCACCGGCTTTCTCCTCGCTGCTTCCTGCCGCCTTCTACTTCTAACCTCTGTACATCTTTCTTCTTTTTTCATTCCTCTTTCTAGCTGTCTCGCGCTTCTCTTTATTACGGGGACGTGGATCAGATGTGGCAATTGGCAGCTCCCAAGAACAATTACAGATGCGGACGACTCCTCACCTGTGCACTTAAGCGAGGATCGCCCGCATCAGAAATTCCCCGGGAATTAATCCACCACACTACCACGCCCCCTCTCTAAGCTGCGAGTGCGGTGATTATTTATTTAAAAGTGGTCTTTTAGACTTGAGCTGTGGACCCGATACGCCACAGACAACCGAACTGAAAATTCTCTGATCTGGATGGATAAAAGCTGACACTCAAATGCTGGTGAATCTCCCTTCTTCCTATCTCATTGTCACTTGATTTATTTTTATTCAGTTTTATTGAGTGTTCCTGGTTACGCTGAATTAGTATGCGCTTTATGGTCCATGATGTCAAAACTGCACTGACAAAAAAAACAGACCTAGGTATATATGATATTTGGAATTATTTATTTTATGACCTGTATAGTACATTTTAGAAAACATTGTGGTACTGATTTAACATTATTCATATTCATTCGCATACCATCTTGCGGTTGTAATCAGTAACTGCGTGTTTTCTGCCTGAGGTGGGAGTTGAAGTTACTTTTGACAGGAGACTCTGCCAGACGTTCCCAGCAGACCCTCACAACACATTTGGGCCTACCAGGCCTGACCGGCATCCTCCCCCACCATCGAAGCCAACTCACCACCAGGTGGTGATCAGTTGACAGCTCTCGCCCCTCTCTTCACCTAATTGTCCAAGACAACACGACCACAAAGTCGATCATCGAACTGAGGCCTAGGGTGTCCTGGTGCCAAGTGCACATATGAACACCCCTGTGCTTGAACATGGTGTTTGTTATGGACAATCCGTGACGAGCACAGAAGTCCAATAACAAAACACCGCTCGGGTTCAGATCGGGGGGGCCATTTCTCCCAATCACACCCTTCCAGGTGTGATTTTGCGTGTCCCAATGGTCCTAGGAGCTCTGTTGTCTGGGGCTTTTGCCTCTGCTAAGGCCACCCAAGGCAAACTGGTCTTAGGTGAGGGATTAGACAAAGAGTGGTTCAACAAAACCTCCTATGAAGAAGAAAAAAATTTGGACAGCAAGAAGATTATTTATGCCAATGTAGTTCGGGAAATGTATTTCACAAATCCATGCAATTCAGCTGAGAGAGTGACTGCCAGGGAGATTGATAAATGACAGCTGCAAGTCAATTTAGGAAGATAGGCAAAAAACATGTGAAGGACACAAGAAGGTTTTTGTGGGAAGTGTTGATGTCTGCTCAACCAATATGGTTACAGTTTGTGAATGTGTTAATAACCAGCCAATTCTGACATGAATTCTATGAATATGTAATTATGTGAGTGTTTATAATGACGAGGACCCAGCACGACGTCCGAGGAGTCACTATGCCACTGACATTCCTAGCTGCTGGATGGGACATCTGATTTGTCCGCATTCTCCCACTTGGCTATGATGTCCGTATGCCCTTCTCTGGCCTAAATATATATGTGTACAGGGTTATACATTATATTTCTGGGAACGAATGTTACCTTTTAAAACAAGTTAAATACATATATCTCTCTTTGTACCATATTTCTCTCTCTGTCTCTCTCTCTCGTAATTTTCCACCTGGTTACAAATGGTATAGTATTTATTTCTTTCTAGTTGGTTCTACATTAAGAAACAAGGCAAAAAAAAAAAAAATATAGAGGGGCACAAGAAATCCCCATTAGTGCAGCACTTGCTTGGGTCTGGAACTGTAAAGTCTTGCATTCCACATCCTCTTAAGGATGGCACTGTTTCAGTTGGTACAAAAGATTAGTGGTATTACCTGTTGTTGTGGGAACATGCTTTTGACACAATTTGCAGGGCATGCTACTCTTCGTCTTGTCCATGGCTGGTGCAGAGCTGTAGAAAATGCCTGTCGTCCTGCCTGTTGCTTGCATGATGAATAGTGGAATTATAAATTGTCCAAAAATTATTTAAAAAGATTGAAGGAAGTCTTCTATATCACTTTCATGTCTGTTATGTCCCTCTGTCCCATCCATTGAAGGAGACACTTATTTCCTTCACTAGGCCTTTGCCGTAGAAATGATTGCCGCCAGTCTTCTGCTTTCAAAATGAACACTGGACAGCTAATGATTGAAAAAGTCTATTAATTACTACAGCTGATATGGAAAACATACCAGCCCCAGAAGCAAGCATGATCTGAGAGTGATTTGTGTTGAATTAGGCTGCTCTGTACAAACGTCTTCTACAGTGAACACCCACCATTGCTTGATCCACATTTACTGGGCACTTTGTTTTTCTGCTGTTTGATGCCATGGTAGAGGTATTGATTCACCATATGGAACACCTGGCTACAAGCTCAAAAAACACTATCGTTAAAGGGTAAGCAAAGCACATTGCACTGCAAATGGGAAAGATTGCCTTTTGTAGCATTTTGTCACTTTTTCCCATTTCTTGTTTGTGGAAATCTCAAAGATTAGTGTTACACTACTGAAGAATTCTTTGATTTTTGCCTCAGGCTGCAGCAGCTATTAGGGCATGTCAGATAGACCATTAAAAAATGTAAAGTTACAGGAGTTTTTTCAGCACACTAGGCTAGAACCACTTGCTCAGCATTAAAATGTGTTGTCACAGATCTCAGACAGACTCAAAACTAAAAAGTGGGGAAAGTCAGTTGGTAGTACAAATACAGACATTACCTTTTGAATATCTTACTCAAAAGCCCAAGTCTCGCCAACTTTAGAGATGATCTTCAATTGCATGTTGTGAAAACGCCGGAGGTTACAGTTAAGAAACTGAAAAGTCACTTTGAAAATATGAGGGGTAATACACAGCAAGGAAGCTCACATGGGGCAATGATCATTTGTTGTTTCTCAATCTTGTATCATGATTTATGGGCAAGTGATTTAACCTCTTTTGGAGAAAATGAGATGGACACTTTTTAAATTTAACTGATATCAAGAAGCCTTGTTGAAAATCGCATCCAATGAAGGGACTGTACAAACAGAATTGATATTGCTAAAACATCTGATCAAAGGTTTGAGGGAAGTCTTTCTGTGCAATATTGTTAGTTTTTCACAATACTGATTTTCAGTTTTCATTGTTTTGTTTTTCCTTGGCCAGCACAGTTTCTTTCTGCAAGGCAAATGAGATGGGCAACCTTCTTGTCTCTGACTTTTTGAAGAAGGCAGACTTTACCCACATAGCTAGTGATGCAGCCTCACTGAAGTATTTATAGTGCTGCCAGGTGCCTCCCACCAAACTGATAGCATGACACAAGCAGGTTGAATACATTGTTAGGTATACAGTAATCCCTCCTCCATCGCGGGGGTTGCGTTCCAGAGCCACCCGCGAAATAAGAAAATCCGCGAATTGTCATGCTTGGGTCACAGATTTGCGCAGAAACACAGGAGGTTGTAGAGAGACAGGAACGTTATTCAAACACTGCAAACAAACATTTGTCTCTTTTTCAAAAGTTTAAACTGTGCTCCATGACAAGACAGAGATGACAGTTCAGTCTCACAATTAAAAGAATGCAAACATATCTTCCTCTTCAAAGGAGCAAACAAATCAATAGTGCCCTTCGTGCTTTTAAGTATGCGAAGCACCGTTCAGCATGTCGTTTCAGGAAGCAGCTGCACAAAAGATAGCAACGTGAAGATAATCTTTCAGCATTTTTAGACGAGCGTCCGTATCGTCTAGGTGTGTGAACAGCCCCCCTGCTCACACCCCCCTACGTCAGCGCAAGAGAGAGAGAGAGAAAATAAGTTGGGTAGCTTCTCAGCCATCTGCCAATACCGTCCCTTGTATGAAATCAACTGGGCAAACCAACTGAGGAAGCATGTACCAGAAATTAAAAGACCCATTGTCCGCAGAAACCCGCGAAGCAGCGAAAAATCCGCGATATATATTTAAATATGCTTACATATAAAATCCGCGATGGAGTGAAGCCGCGAAAGGCGAAGCGCGATATAGCGAGGGATTACTGTAACCCCTTTTAACTCTTTTAGGGCTAATTTTTTTTTGTTTCTTTTCTCGCAGGACTGAATATTTTTCCAAAAACTAACATTTTTTAAAAAAGAACACAAAGCAATTGTTTAACATATCAAATCAACAAAAAATATTTACTTTTGACAAATGTTACTGTCTTACATGTTGTATGAGCCTGCATATTCTGGTTTCACATACATATCACATATTTTACACAGCAAAGTCTGATCTCGCTCAAAGCAGCCAATTTCAGTCATTGCCACATTGCACTCCTTACAATACGTGTTGCTTTGGTGCCTATTTTTCAATTGTCTGTTGCTGCACTTTCTCACATACATTGTTAGTGTGTACTGTAGAGAGACAAGTCACCCATTTGCCATCGTTCCATGCCACTGCCACCAAGTTTTCTGCCTGCATGAAAACCGTATTGTCACCTCTTTTCATCTTCTGAAACTTTATGAACTTTATGTATGGCATTATAGCCTGGCTCACCCCATGGGATTTGCTTCTGTTTATTACAGAAGTGAATAAAACTTTGCAGCAGCATGTACCTAAGCCACCAGGGGACAAAACACGTTTGTACCAATGCTCCCTGAAGTTATATCACCAGTTCTGTCCCATCTCTATTTGTAATGCCACAGCGCGCTTCACCTCGTCTTTCGTTGTGGGTTTCCACTTTGAAAAACGAGAATGCGATGCAAACGCAGCCCGCGATTCAAAAAAAATCTCTGCCTACCTGTTTGTCTCGTCTGACAGTAGCTGAAAAGCAGCATCAGGAGAGAGCAGCCTGAAGTACAGCAGCTGGTGATCTGTCGTGTCCAACAGCAAGCCATGCCGTCTTGTAAACTCCGGTAGCCAGATCGGCTCTCAACGGATCAATGTCTGTGTATTTATCCCATGCGAACCTTGCCGTACATGCATTGGCTGCGCGAAGGCACTCAACTGGCAGCATATCCGCTGGCGCGGCATCGGCTGGTGTCTGATCAGCTGATGCCTGCTTCTCACTCTCTTGCTCGATCTCCTGATCACTGCCAATAAAATCCAATTCTGAAAAATCAAGAGTCCGACTCCGCGATAATGCGCAAAACATCGTCTGCCGAGTGTTTTCTTTTCTGCACTTGCTTCGCTCCCTTTTCACATGTCGATGCCATCTTGCCATTGTTTACATTTCGCAACTCACGCACACGTAAGGTTTAGTTGCCAAATCAACGAGTCTAGTATTCCTCCAAGCACAGAGGGAATGCCTGTGACGTGACAGTGAGATTTGTCGCCATTAACAGCTGATTGTCGCCCCCTATCCCTGGATGTCGACTTTTGTCGACATTCGCCTTCAACCCCTCCTGTCGACAAAAGTCGACATCCGCCCTAAAAGAGTTAAAACCTCCTGGTATACTTTCAGACAGTATATGATGCATTGTCTGTAACCACTGAGTCTTTAAGATTCAGCTGGTTGTTATGAAGTGACTAAAGTACTGCCTGTGGAAAAGTTGCAGCTCTCCATAAAGCTAATAACATCTGCCAAAAAGTACTTGTCTAAAAGTACCTATAATTGTACTTCTGTAAATATATTTTTAATGATTCTTAAATGTTTACAAATTGAAGCTACAGATGTAATGATGCACGTGTGCATCTACTGCCTATCTTAAAATAGCAAACTAATCTGGAAGACGCTAAATCCGGGAGTTAAACCGAAAAATAGACCCACTTTTAAAGGCTCGTTGGCATCTGAGGAGAAGCCAGCTCTTCTGCCTAGGTTTGTAGATGCCGAGTTCATAACGGAAGAGTCAAATGTTGACCTTGCATGCCTCGTCACTGCGAGGCAAAACATTTATTAATTCCAGAAACATTGTTCTTTAATTTTTTTAAAGGGAACCCGTTAACCAGTTCCGTTCACTAATAACATTTTTCTACAGGAACGATTAATATTGGTTAAATGTAATTTAATCTGTTAAATGATTTACAGTTAATACATCATGTACAATTAGAAGTTCTTACATAAAAGAATTACCATACAGCCAAATGTTTACTCACTTATCACTGTGTTGAGAACTGCAACATAAATTTTCGTGCCACAAATCTTTCACAGAACATTGTCCATATGTTTTTTCGAACACACAGGGCAAATGAGTTTGACGAAGACTACTTTCATTTTCTGGCAGCGCGCCTCCTGCCGTCTTGCATCTGAAGATTTTCTTGGTTCCTCTATTGTTACCTGAAGGGGAACACTTTTTGATCTTAATTTCTCCTTTTTCTTGAGATGGATTTTAGATTTGACATATTCTGTACAAGTATGTTTTTGTGTCCAGTCTATGGTATGTTGGCAAAACTTGCAGAAAAGTTGTCCAGAGTCATAAAAGTCCCCAGGATATTGATGTGTCCTCAATTTTGAAGTTAAGCTCATGTATCTTAATTTTTTCGATGTATTAGGGTATCTGATACTTCTCGTTTCAACATTTCTGTCTCTTGTAGCTAGCTAATTTGCATGTCTTTAACAAGAAAACATTCAGGAAATGCATAGAGGCATTATTCAGTTTCTATGAAGAATTGTGTTCGCTTGAAAAACAACAAACTAGACAATAGTATCTGAATGATAGAAAAATGGATTTTTCAATCATTTAATATATTGAAGTTTTGTAACAGTCACCCCTTCAGTCTCTAAATTTTCCACATTTACGTTATTAAATCTAAAATCCGTGTTTATGCGTTAATTCTGTGATTCCATCAGTGTTTTCTGTATCGTGGAAATCATAGGGCCCAGCATTTTGTTGTTCATGCTTGTTTTGCCTATTTCGGCAGCTCATTGTGAACATGGCTTTTCATTACAGAGGAAAATCAAAAGTGCTAAATTTGCTCAGTGTCTTAACCTTGGATTTAGTCTGATCAGTACAGAAGGCACATCACTTGATCAGTTTGATCCCGAGCCCTGTGTCAAACTTTGGCTCACTTTTAAACAAGAGTAAAAGAAGACCACATTACACTGGATGGGCCTCTGAGACTGTGATTCTGATGGTCAGTAAAATACACTGTTCTTAGTAACTGTACATAGTTTGAAAGTTATGATATTGTTACTTAAATCATCAAGATGGACACAGAAGCACAGGAGAAAAAAAAATTAGGCACACATTAGTGCTGGGTGGTATAACTAAAATTCTATATCACTGTATTTTTCAAAGTTATACCAGTTTCACGGTATTGGGTTATTTTATTTCCCATGCATGAGTGAATGTTAACCACATTTCCACTGCAATTACTGGCTAAGAATAACCTATTCCACTGTCAAGAGAATTGTACATTGTACAAAAAAACATTTTAATGTGCACACAAGTATTAATACAGGTTTGCATGGCCCCATAAAGTGATACTTTTCAAGGGGGTGGCACTAATGAAGAGAAGGAATCAAGTTGCATGACAGTTGCAGTCAAAATATAGAACCTTTTTATTGAACAAATTTTGCAAACATCTTAAACTAAAATTTTGACAACAAATTTTCAACCATCCAACGAGGCATTTAGACTTAGTAACATATCCAGAGGTGCTTGTCAAAAGTTGTATTGCATTGAATATGTCTTAGAAAAGGAATAAATAGTCAGTGTAGTTGGTTTACAAAAATATTTTCTGTTAATGCTAACAATCTCTGTCCACTGACATGTTAAAATGACTTTTTAAACAACTTTACCATTATTAAACTGCATAATAATTAAACTAATAAATAATAACAATAAAATAATAGTGCAACTTCCAGTAATAATACTATTACTTCCAAGATTTAAACCCAGTTGCATTACACAGTATTCACCAAATATAAATAAAATAAAATAAGTGCAACTTGGTGATGACATCTTTACCAACTGAACCATCATTAAGGCAAACTGCATTAATATGGACGTTGCTTCAAGCTAAGCTATATACATAAATAATAAAACAGCAACTTGCATTTATAATGCTATTTGTGGTATCGCCCTACGGAATCGTATTAGGGCCACGATGAAAAAAAAAAAAATACGGACACTGAAGAAAAAAAAAACTTTGTCGAGATTAAAGTCGACATTTCCACTTCATTCTCGTAGTTTATTTTGTCATTAAAGTAGAATGTCGTAAACTAAACTTCATCCTAAAATCAATGTTTAATTCACTAGATTTTCTCAAACCCCGTCATAAGTTAATGTCGCACATTAAGTGCTTTGTTTAGTGTTCTTTGACCCAGTTGTTAATCACTGCACTCTTCTTAATCTGACTTCGTCTTGCACTAAGTGTCGGCGATTGCTGCACAGAATACATTCACTTCATGATATTCCTGCTCTGAAAATGTAGAATGCTAAGATAATTTTTTCATGATGAAGTGCATTAAAGCAGGTATTAAACATGCACGATAGTGCTGCTCCCTCGCCGTAAGGGTTCCCCAGGTGTACGTTCAGTGTAGAGAACTTTATGGCAGATGTGACGAGGTTCCAGAAAATTGGATGTATGAATGGGTATCACACAGGTTTAACTGAAATATTGTGTACATGTTGGGTTCATGATCTGGTGGTCGAAGACACGAACACAGAATTCAATGGATGTTCTTCTGAGCGGGCTTTCTTTATTGCATGCGTGCTGTCTCTTTCTGACGTATTAAACCCCCAGTTCCTATCCTTACTTTTTCTTTCTCCACATAACCAATCACCACACGATAAACGTCCTTGTGAAATTAAAACTTGTTATAAACTTAGACCACGGAGTGTTAAGAACTTTAAAAAAAAAAAAAAAAAAAAATTTTCGTTATACATCTTTAATTATGTCGTCCATTCAGGGTTGTGCAAGACGGGAGGAAATCCTGAACGTGGCGCTAGCATATTGCAGGGTGAATACTAGCAATGCATACACTAGCAGGGTCAATATAGCATAACAAAACCCGCCATCCTACATGACTTTGAAAGGAAACTGAAGCACGCCGAGTAAACCCACCAGAAAAGCAAATTCAAAGCCGGGAACACCCGGGACCCCATTGCTGCGAGGCAGCAGTGCAGCCTCCATGTCACCGTGCCCCCACATGATTAATACATGCTTTAATGCATTTCATCATGAAAATTATATCAAGTATTTATCTTGGCACTCTAAATGTTCAGGGAGCAGGAATATCATGAAATTAATGTATTCTGTGTGCTGTCTGCGCCTCCTGTTAGTGCAAGAGGAAGTCAGTTTAAGAAGAGTGCAGTGATTAACAACTGGGTCAGGGAACACTTAACAAAGCATTTAATGTGCTACATAACTTATGACGCGGTTTGAGAAAATCTAGTAAATTAAATATTCATTTTAAGATTAAGTTTAGTTTACGATGTTCTACTTTAATAACAAATTACAAGAGTAGTCGACATGTCAACTTTAATCTCGACAAGCGAGATTGTCATAAGCATCAAAATTAAAGTGGAAATGGCGAGAATAAAGTCAACATGTTGTCACACTATTACACAGTACCCAGGTACATTACACAGTATTGAAAAAAATACAACTTGGCTTGCAGTATTATCCAGTGGTATAGAAACAGTATTCACACATTTGAACATAATGGTCCACATCCGACCTTTTAAATCCAAAGTATCTCCAGACAACAGATGTGACTCCTTTTTCCAGCAAAAGGCAGTGTCCGTCATGTTCAACTTTATCGTCTGCTACAGCTTCATTTTCGGAATACCTCTACTAACGCATGTACTAAGTTGTATGCTTGTTTAGCGGTGTAGCAGTGAAAAAGAGCCCCCATGCAACACGTCTGTGGCATGTGTTTAGCGGTGTACCAGTGAAAAGGTCCCCTTTAAACAGCTTCCCGCTGCGCCACATTCCAAACGTTGTTTAGGCAATTTAAATTGGTGTTGCGGTATAAGAAAAATCCATATCATAATAAAAATAAAAAAACGGTTTTTGGTATGAACCGGTATACCGCCCAGCACTAGCACACATACATGGAGGTCAGAAATGTAAAAGAATTAATGATTAATATTTCTCACATTTTATTATTTGGCACCTAAATCAAAGCTATTGACTCCTAACTTTTTTCTTTTAGGAGCCACTGGCTTCTTGAGGTGAATTTTTATTTGGAGCCCAGTACCTCTAACTCTTGCTCAAACACTAGTCACTAGCATGAATTCCTCAAGCTAGCCATCCTCACAATACTAAAGTAACTATTGTTGAACCACTAAGCAAGTGTAAGTGGGTTCTTTACAGCATTGTAACTGTAATTTTGTCCTATGCTGTACTGTTTTGAAGCACCACTTGTCTTTACACAATGAACAAACATTGAGTTCCTGCCATGTGATTAGCTAATTAGATATTTGCGTTAGCACGCAGTTGAACAGGTGTACATTTGTAGTTGAAGAGTCAATTTACATTGATTTAATTGCAGCAGAACTAATCGTTGGAGACAAATTAACAAGCTATATTTCATCCATCCATTATCCAACCCGCTATATCTTAACTACAGGGTCACGGGGGGGTCTGCTGGAGCCAATCCCAACCAACACAGGGCGCAAGGCAGGAAACAAACCCCAGACAGGGCACCAGCCTACCACAGGGCCAAGCTATATTTTTATTCTTTAATTTATATGATCAATAAAAATTAATACATTTTACTGTTCTTTAGTGTCATTAATTTTTGCTAAATTAATCCCTAGCTAAAGTGAGGGTCAACATCGACAATTACCGTATGTACTCGTCTAAGTCGGGTCTTGAAACCCAAAAAATCGATATATAAAATCAGACCCCGACTTGTACGCCTGTTCAAAAATGCGGCAGTTTTTTTTTTTTAATATACATCATCTTGCCTCCTCCAATCTCGCATCAGTTTCTCAGACGCATCAAATTTTGTTGCAGCAGCGCAGTTACCAATTTCTTTCGCTACTTCAATGATGTTTAATTTAAAACCAGCTTCGTATTTTCTTCTGATCGAACGCTCCATCGTAGATAAGAAATGCTTTTATGATAAAGGTGTATGAGGGTGAGATACACAAACTATTCCGAAGCAACAATGTGTTTTTTTTTATCACCATGTGGTCACGTAGGCACAATACATAGAAGAAAAAAAAAAGGCATTGTGCTCCGTGGTTGCTCTCTCAGGTGGGCGTTAGCATATCATAATCTCTTGGACCAATAGCATGAGTTTTTTGCATTCGACTTATACGACAGACATTACAAAATATCAGAAATTATATGGTAAAATCCAGTCCCAACTTATCTGTGGGAGAACTTATCTGCAAGTATATACGGTATGTGGCATGAATTGTCCTTAATATATTTGATATTTCATGCAGTGTGTTCAGTATTCCAAGTCAATTGTGTTTATAACCAGCATTTTCTGAGGGTTGTTTTTCACACATCTGTTTTTTGCACACTAACCTGATCACAACTGTTTACCGATGATCAGAAACACTCCATCATAGGTTCATGGCATTATTATTAGTATTTGTAAAATCTTTTATTTTTTATACTGTATTGAGGATTTGTTCTGTTCTGTGTATTGTATTGTATTGACTCCCTTCTTTTTGATTACCACTGCATGCCCAGCCTACCTGGAAAGGGGTCTCTTTTTGAACTGCCTTTCCCAAGGTTTCTTCCATTTTTTTTCTTTTTCTTTCAAGGGGTTTTTTGGGAGTTTTCCTTGTCTCTTAGAGAGTCAAAGCTGGGGGGCTGTCAAGAGGCAGGGCCTGTTGAAGCCCATTGCAGCACTTCTTATGTGATTTTGGGCTATACAAAAATAAATTTGTATTATACTAGCAGGTAAGATGATAAATTTAAAACCATCTGATATCTCTTTCCCTCTGTGTACATTCACTGCACTTCCTTGGTATCCATGTGTTTCTGAACGTCTCTTACCCTGTGCTACCTATCTTGAATGTGTTTTCTGTAAAGCCTGCTTCACAGACTGACATTTTGAGATTCCTTGCTCACCTTTCAGTCCACGTTTATACTACTTGTACTCTCGGCGTGCCTCCTACACTTTTTACACATTCCTGTGTGTCTAACACTTGTACTTTGTCTTTCGATTGCACCACCAAAGTCAAACTGAACAATCGCACATAAGCCAAACTGACCAGACAGATTGCTAATAAGGACTAGGCACACACACACACACACACACAAATGTTAATGTTTTATTATATAGATGGAGTATGTGATAAATGATAAGTAGACACACATTCGTGTACAATAAATATCTGACAAATACACCATTATTATTATTAACAACCACAACATTTTAACTAACCTCATTTGCGATTGATGTTAATATTAATACTTCAACATACAGTATAACGACATTTATTTATATAGCACATGTTCATACAAAAAAGTAGCTCAAAGTGCTTTACATAATGAAGAAAAGAAAAGAAAAATAAAAGACAAAATTAGAAATTAAAATAAGACATTAGTTAACATAGAAAAGGAGTAAGGTCCGATGGCCAGGGGGGACAGAAAAAACAAAAACAAAAAAACTCCAGACGGCTGGAGAAAAAAATAAAATCTGCAGGCATTTCCAGGCCATGAGAGTGCCCAGTCCCCTCCGGGATTTTCTACCTAACATAAATGAAATAGTCCTCTTTGTATTTTAAACAGTATAAGCATATTTAAGATGTGAAATATTCAAATTTCACAAAATGAATCCTTGGAAACAGTCCAAATTGATCTTTATGAATTAACGAATTACAGCTAGCTGTAAATGTTATAGCTAACTTTTTTTTTTTCTTACAAATATATAGGATTCCCCAGGAGATCAACAGTCTCAGCAAGAAACAAAACAAAGGTATTTGTCTTTTATCTGCTCTTCCTGTAGAACACAAATGCTGTGCTTAGTGTATTTTACTGCTTGGCAGTCATTTGTTTGAGATGCTACAATATAAAATTATGTGCACTGTAATTGCCACTTCCAGTTTTTCTTTCATACCATTTTTGCATTTTGTTGTGTTAGACTGTCAAGCATAAGTACAATGCTAAATAAAGTGAGTTCCAAAGGGACTGACAAAATGTGTTTTTAATTTAACCAAGTTAAGGATATGCAGGTTAGGTGAACTGATGTTGCTAAATTGACCCTAGTGTGTATGTGGGGATATATGTGTTTGAACTGGTGCCCTGTTCAGGTGTTTCTGATTTGCACTATGTTTGCTATGAGTGGCTGCAGCACTCTTGTGACTCTGCTCTGGATAAGCAGGTTAAATGGATTTGTAGCCCACAGGCTAGCCAGAAACCCACTGCATTTGTAGTAAATTATACTTTTTATGTTTAGGAAAATTTTGTTTTTAGAATATTGTGAGGTTTCTAAACTCTTTTAGGACCTCCCAACGCCAACCCCCCAACCACTGGACAACATGCAGAAGCAAGACTGCCTTGTCTGTGAAGGACTGCTTGTCTGTTGCCGAGGCAACTACAAGTTTGCAGTACAGCAGCATAGCGCCATAGAAACAACTACAAGCTGATCAAGATTACGTTATACACACCTGTTGCTAATGGGTGATGCAAGGGACATTATAAATGCAGGCTACTAACCTAGCCCAGACTATGTTTGTTTGCTTTGGCTGTGTATAGGAGAATGGTAGCTCCCGCTACAATATATAACCTTGCTGTTCCTGTTTCAAGTTTTAATATAGCTGGTTTTGCTAAAGTACTGAGACTCCACCTCATGTTTTGGTGGGTGGGGGATGGATCCTCAAGTGAAGACCCAGGACAGCTGGCAGACTTTTCCATGCTGCTGTCGCACGCACCAGCAGCTTAGCCTCCCTAGACCGGACACTCCATACAGACCTGGACAAAAACGAAGTAGCAGTGGGGAGGCGAGTGCGATGCTGCATTGGACACAGAGGAAGCAGAGACTGCCATCCAGATTGAATTTGCTTGCCTGTGACGAGCTGATAGCATCTTGGATTTTGCATACAGACAAACCCACATTGCAAATGACTCGTACTATTTGGAGAGAGAGAGAGGACCCACGTTTTAAAACACCACTTTTTTTTTTTTTTTTAACTTAATGATCATTTTCTATATTGGGTGATTTCTGATTGCATGTGTGATGGGTGTATCGAGCAGTTGGTAGTGCCAAGTGAGCATAGGGAGAAGGTTTTAAAAATTACTCTGTCATGCTTTCGGGGGCCATGGGAATACATTTCAAAACGCTTTTATTGGGTGGATATGGGCCGGGATGTGCAGTAATTATGTAAGGCCTCTCCCAACTGTCAAATAGTTTCTGCTCACTGACCCGTCAGGGCACCCAATGTACTGATGCTTATTTTAGATGTCCCTTTTGAGAGGGTGGGATTAAATATTGTTGGCCCGCTTCCCAAGAGTAAAAGTGGCTTTCAGTATATGCTTGTATTAGCTGATTATGCCACAAGATACCCAGAAGTGACCGTGCTGCGACAAGCAGACTTCTGCTCTGTTGGAGAAGCATCTCGGTATTCCTCGCGAGATTTTGACTGATCAGGGCATGCTCTTTGTCTCGCATCATGAAGGAGTTATGCAAAAGCTTTGCAATTAAGCAGTTACTCCACGGTTAATCATCCGCAAACGAATGGTCTGACTCAACGATTTAATAAAACCCTAAAATGGATGATTCGACGAGTCGCCCACGACGACCCGACTTTGTGGGATACAGTAGTGCCCTTGTCCTGTTTGCTCTTTGGGAGTCTCCTCAGGAGTCTACTGGGCTGAGCCCATTTGAGCTACTGTTTGGCCGCCTATCTCACGGTGTGTTAGACATTTTTTGAGAAGAGCGGGGAAGGTTTGTTGATCGAGTTTTGTCATTGCAGGAACAGATTTCCAGACTGTCTGCTCCTGTGAGTAGGAGGCACAGAAACTTGATTACGACAAGACAAGTAAACTTCACAAGTTTAAGAAGGGAATCGGTTGCTGGTGTTGTTTCTGTTAGATCTGCATAAATTTCAGGCTGAGTGGTTGGGCCTGGCAGTCATCAGAGAGCATATATCCCCCGAGAATTATAAAGTTAGGATTTCAGGGTTGTGGCATCCTGTACAAGTTTGCATATTAACCTGCTGAAGGAGTGGCATGAACCATGCGAGAGGTCATGGTCATGTCTGCAGATGTCCCTCAAACGGATGTCGCTATAGGCGAGCATTTAACTGACACTCAAAGCGGAATTACTATCATTGATTGAGAGAAACTCCTTTCTTTTTGGCCGTGCCTGGCTGGACAACAATTGTGGAACACAAGATTGTAACACCGTACCGGTTCCCCTGTATACCCTGCCAGAGGCAACAATAATCTCGATACACAAAAAAGTTCAGCAGATGCTTTAGTTAAGTGTTATGCGTCCAAACAAAAGTGATTTGGTGGAGCCCAATCTTACTTGTCTCAAAGCCCAATGGTTCGGTTGTTTTTTTGATGTTGGGCGTTTGAATAAGATTTACAAGTTTGATGCATACCCAACAGTGTTCTCCCCAGAAATTTTTTCCAGCCGGGTGGCATGAAAAAGTAGCTGGGTGGGGCAGGATGGGGAATTTTGGTGGTTGGGAAAATTTAAATGTGCAATATTTTTATTAGTTAACTAGACATTAAGCCCGTTACAATAACGGACACTAGAACAGTAGTCCATAAACATTAGTAGGAACAGTCTATATTAAATGGCAAGGGTATGTGTTTAATTTTCTGTCCCAACAGTGGGCAATCAGCAGATTCTCCCCAGCAACTGATGTAATGTGCGCAAAAATAAATCTACTTTTACTTTACACTTTACCGGATCAAGCTTCTTCATCACAAATCTGACATCCTCAGAGTGAACACTTGCACAACAATGGGGAAGCTGGTCTGTGCGTCTCAGTACCCGATTGGATTTTTCAGGTTTTCTGTTTTAGGTCTTACCTCATTTACCGAAATCCGATTGGATCTTCCGCGTGATATTTTATAGGCCCCACCCTCTCTGTCTTGCAGCCTTTGAAGCATCGCAGTGTGCCCCGCGCATGCGCACTTCTCCAGAAGACACACACACACGGACACTGGACGCACACAGGGGTTTTATTAAAGAGGATTATTAACAACTAGACAAAGAGCCCGTTTCGACAACGTAAGATTGCGCATTCGGCTTCGGACAGACGTGAGTGAGTGAGGAGACTGGCAAATTATATATAAGATTATTTTCCAATGCTCAATATGACTTCCTTTTTTAAGGTTTGACACTTGTGCCAGAATATTTTTATTAAATTTAAGAAGTATCCAATTCAGGATCCTGCAACCCTAACAAAAATTTTAAATAACAATTGTTATGACATAAACCAAGAGGCACAGGTATTGTCGCTGTCTGGAAGAAAAGTGTAAACAATGAAAAAAAGTATGGGAAACCTAATGAAGAAGCCAACTTGCATATGCAGAAGGTGTCTTCAGTTAAATACTTACTCTTCTTTTCTTCCTAGAGGCCCAGTTGTCTGCAGCTTTTCCATAAACAAAGTCCTCAGGATTTGGCCCTCCAAGGAGAGATTAAGCGTGCTTTGATTCATGCGATTTCTCAAACGTGTCTTGATCCTTTTAAGGCTGGATTTATACTTTACGCGACGCATGCTGCAGTGGACGCTCCTGCTACGCAAGCGTTGTACTGTTTATACTTGTGCGCGTACTTTACATAAATCTGGAGGAATCCACCAGGTGGCAGTGCGAGATATTATCACAGGGAGAACAGGTTTGGCTTTGCTGTGTTGTGAATTGCCTGGAACACCCATTAAATTCTGATGACACCTGACCGCAATATCTCTGAAAAGGATGTTTAACACTAGAATTACCAGAGCCTATGAAAAAACTCGTATATCCGGCCCACCTTAAATCGCTTCTTAAAACCTTTCTCACCTCTCCGCCAGCGTCTTTTGTCATCTAAATGTACTGATAAAGACAATCTGCCAGCAGCCGGCTATTCCATCCCCCAACGACTTAGAACGTAAACAGGCTTTTCCCAGCTCTTGCCTTGATTGATTACCTGGGAGTGAAGTGGAGTTTTACAGTAGAAATAATAAGATTGTTATTTGAAACACACGCATTTCATATGTGTTGCATTTCTACAGTAATCTGTGTAAACACATTGTTAAAACAGAAACGTGTTATATATTCTAGTAGCAATTGACAAAATGTAGGCATAAACTATATAATGTATGAAGCCTGAAGTCCAAATATCAAAGAAAACACTTTCACAAAAGGTACAAAAAAAAGCCACCGCCAAAAAAAACCCGCCTTAGTGTGAGACATTGATATGAATTAACTATTGCTGCTTCCGTGGCGTAACAGTATCAGTCGCTGACTGGGAATCAGAAGGTCATGAGTTCGATCCTGCACAACTCCCATTTGAGAAGTGTTCTTATTTTCACTATTTTAGAATAAAAAGATACATTTGATTTCAGTCTGTAACAGCTGGTGTAATTTATGATATTTGTAAAGGTTAGCTTTATTTTTTTAAAATTCACTTTTCATTGTCTCAGTCGCGTTCAGGATCCATCCCTGCCGCCCCCCACCTGACACTGCTGTTTTTACATAAAGACGCGCTATAGTTCTGCAGTGTATCACGATACATACGACCGCGTGTTTTTTTCCCCCAATATTGCCAGTCCCCACATGTTGCTGTATGCTGTTTCTTTTGTACTCCAGGACATGCAGAGGAAAGCATAGTAAAGAGCAGTAACTTCAGCGCTATATGCAATCATCAGACACTCCCCATCTGACACTGCTGTTTTCACATAAAAACGCGCTAAAGCCCTGCAGTGTACTTGTGACTGCATTGTTGTACCAATGCTTGCGAACTGAAGTGTCTGCATGCACTTTTCGTGGCATTATACGTGTATTTTTTTAGCATGCCCATGTAGCTCAAACACAGGAACATATGTTGATGTAAAAGTATAACAAAACAAGTGCACTTTTATTCAGACTATAACCGAAGAAAAAAGAAAGCAAGTTACAGTAGGCGGTTGATATGACAGCTTGCATGGTGGAATGCTAAGAACTGCTGATTTCCATTCTGTGCTATATAACTTAACATTTGAATCTGATGATTGCATATAGCGCTGTCTTGTTTAGTGTGCGCAAGAACATGCAGGTGGCCAGTTGCTGAGTGCTACAACGCACATTTTAAAAAAAGAAAAGAGACAAATATATGTGACGTTTTGAAGAAATCATTTTATGACGCGAATAGTACCAATCAGAAAACATCGTCGAAGTAATGCAATATTATTTGAAAACGAACAGCGTCAGGTTGGGTGTGAAGTTATACTGGTGCTGTTTGAGTCAGATCAGAAGCTGAATAAGCTGAAAAAGCTCCTGTTCTGACTCTAAGTAAAAAAGCATGAATTAATCAACAGAAATAACTGCGATTGACATTTTAAAGTTAACGATTTACAGTGCATACCAATTTATAAATTCAATGTCCGTTTGAGGGAAAAAAAAACACTTTCTTCAAAGCTGGGAATCGAACTCGCTTCTGTGGCACAGTAAGGCAGTGGTGCTCCAAGTCAGCAAACAAATCAAGTGCATGTGTGTACTGTATAATATTAACAAAAGAGCAGCTTACTACTGAAAACGGCAAATACAGGAGTGAGTGGGGATCGAACCAGTACTCTTGATCACACTTGGTTTGCGTCTGTACTTGCGCTGTTACTTAGAGAGCCAGATCGGGGGGAGGGGTGATGTTAGAGCGGGTGAGCTTATTCAGTGCTTTTTCTTTCAGTACATGTGCCTTCCCTGTTTGTTTGTATATCTCTGCCTGTCTGTCTCTGTATTACGCAGTGCTCTGTCTGTCTGTGTGTTATGGATCTTGAAAAAAATAAGTTATAAGGATAGTTGTTCACGTTAATTGCAGTCTCAATTGTTAAAAAAATATTTTAAAAGGAGCATCCCACATGAAAATATAACGATCTCATTAACTGACGGTGCATACCAATTTACAAATTTTATGTCCGTTTGAGGTTAAAAACAAAAAAAAGAAGTAACACTTTATCCCCAGCAGGAATTGAACTCATGTTTGTGAGGCAAAGAAAAGCTACTCGGTCTGAGAAGCAAATCTTAGCGCGCTACGCCACGGAAGCTGTTATATGGTGTGTGAAGCTTTTGTGGAAGTGTTTATTTGATCTTAGGAACTCGGGCTTTACACATTCTACATTTTGTAACATTTATTACTAAAATATGAAAAAGTTTCTGTTTTAGCAATGTGTTTACACAGATTACTGTAGAAACGGAACACGCATGAAATGCAAGTATTCCAAACAGCGATCTATTATTTCTATTCTAAAACTCCAGCAGTTCAGTCACTCCCAGATAATCAAACAAGCCATGAGCTGGGAAAACTTAGTGAACGTTCTGCGACGGTGGGGGATGGAATAGCCGGCTGCTCGCTGCTCCTCTTAATCGGCACATTTAGAAGACAAAAGAGAGGTGAGAACGGTTTTAAGGTGGGCCAGATCTACGAGTTTTTTTCGTAGACTCTGGTAATTCTAGTGTTAATGATTAAATCCATCAGTCCTGGGATTTGTCCATTTCAGCTAGCATTGGGCACGAGGCTGAAACAATCCCTGGACGAGGCATCAGCTCATTGCAAGGTGAATGCAAGCACACACGTACATGCTGGCGTCATTTTAGTGTAACCAAATCTGCATATCTTTGGAAGGAAACCAGAGCACACTGTGGAAACCCAGCAGGAAAACATGTAAACTCCAGGCTGGAAATATCTGCGATGTGTCTCCCTGCAAGACAGTAGCGCTAATTCTCCACCACCGTGTCACCCCTTGTGTGTAATTAACAGTAAAACATAATTACCGATTTATCTGTAAAATGTAACATACATACTTCAATGCATTTCATCATGAAAGTGATATCAAGTATAAATCTGTACAGAGAGTTGGAATATCATACATTTTAATGTGCTCAGTGTGGCGATCTATTGCTGTTTGCCACTGCTGTCAGTACCGGAGGAAGCCCTAGAAAAAAAGACGGCACAGAAGGCGTTATATGACACTTTTAAAATGTATTGTGTCATTACGATCGGGAATATGCAACGCTTGAATATAAAAGCACCATGAATGCATCTGTATGTCGGCATTTTGCTTCACCACTTCGAACCATTCGTCAAACATCGAAGCGCGCACACCGATCTTGTAGGATCCACAAATCGGCTTTCTGTCACATGTAGATAGCAAACAGAGATTCTGATGTCACATTCCAACTTTTAGCACACTGCGCCCCCCTGACTTTTTGCTGGTAATGCAACTCGTGCACGCGTCACGTTAATTTCTGAGGACCTGCTAAGAGGATGCATTAAATGAATGCTGGAAACATGTGGCAGCCATGATGCGGGCGCGTACACGTTCTGAGCGTGAAGTATAAATGAGCCCTAAGGGCAGAAAACCCCCTTTCACATTCAGTTATGCTCACTGGGATCACTAGCCCAATATGAGCTAGTCTGGCTAAATTTGGAAACGACTCTTGGAGCTCTGATGTCGTTGCCATTTTTAGTAAAATCTGTTTTGGACTGAAGTCTTTCTATGATTGACTTCTGATCATTTTTGACGCAACTGTCCATTTTTGCCTGCTACTTTCATATTTTAAAATTGGAGGGCTACCATTTTTGGAGTAATGATCAAAAAATTTCAGCAGACTCGCTTGAATCGTGAGTTTGTGCTTTGAAAACTTTTGAAAAGCTGGAAATAATTGGCATGTCAGGGAATCTTGCATCTAGGTGCTTGACAACTGTCTCTAGGTATTTATCATATATTGCAGTTTTGAATGACATTACATCACTCTGTGTATAAACAATGTGGAGATCTGACCATTCTTCTGTCAGACAATGATGAAGGCTTTGAAAATATCTCCCAGGAGTGTCTTTCAACTCCATGATGAGAAAAATTTTAATCGCCACAAAATTGTCCAGTTTCGGTAAGATTGACATCTTGCCTTTGCCAATCCTTAGATAAGTTGGACAAGAAAGATACGTCTGAAAGCATCATCAGAGAGGAAACAAAATTGTACGTTTTAATACATCTGCTTAATCCTTCAGCTGTGATGTCATTTCGTTCAGTGACTTCTCTTTCCAGCGCAGCTATGGCACTCATCATACACTGTCGTAGTGACTGTACTGCAAAGTCATGAGGCAGCCATCTAGTATCACTGACCATTTTCATCTTAATCTGGGGAATGTTCAGAATATTTTGAATTTCCGTTAAATTAGCCATCCTAACTGAAGAATTTTGGAAGAAATAGAACAGCTGCCTTAAGATGTCATTCAGTTTTGTTAAATAAGGTACAGCAGCTGCTGCTTGGGAACATGCAAGGGCCATTCGGTGGTTTAAACAGTGGCAGTTGACCAAGAGTCCAGATATTTTATCTTTAAGCAGTTTTGCCACACCTTTCTCTTTCCCAATCATAATAGCCGCTCCATCTGACCCTAGTCCAACCAGATTAGAGTGTCCATAGTCTCATTTAGTGCGTTGCTTATAGTCTCCGCTTTGCCATCAATCATATTGCGGGTTGATACAAAACTAATTCTGACCTCTTTAGTGACCTGGCAAACATATTTAATGTAAATAATTTAATGGTTTTACAACTGCGATGTCTGTGGTTTCATCACACAGAATACTGAAAAAATTTTCAGCGTGTATATTTTTCAGTATGTTAGATTTTATTTCTGACGCTAAGACATCCAGCTGCTCTTGCATTAATGTGCATTTTTACCAACATTGAGATGTTGTAAAAAGGAACAACCCATTTCTTTACAGTGTTCCAACAGCTTTTCAAACAACACTGTATGTGGCAACTCATTTTTTGCCAACCAATACATGGATCTTAAAGCTCCCACAAAGACATCTGTTTGTAAGTTATTTAACACAGATACAGATCTTTCAATTTGACCGATTCCAGTTTGCTGTAGTACACGCTTTCCTAAAAGGTCAGCAGAAGACTCGATGTGTTTTTTACTTTTTTCATGGTCCAGCAATCTTTCTTTTCGAATTCTTGTGCATGGCACATTTACTTAAGGTAACTCCCTCCTTGGGGGATGTTTGTTTGAATATTTCATGCACAATGAGCACCACATACCATTTTCTTTGACCATTAGCCAATCAAAATCTTTAAACCATTGTTTGTTTATGCCGGATAAGTGGTGCTTAGATTTATCAATTGGCAGACTATGCACAGAGATTTCCCCCGATGGACCAGCCTCTGCAATGTCTTTGTCTGAAATTGCCACGTGAGGAGTTGACGCTGCACCTTCATTAGTTTGTGTCGTCTCTTTTCTGAAATAACTGAGCAGTGTTGTTTTCTGAACACTTTTTTTGCTCATGTTGGTAAAACGTTTGGAAAAAATTAAAAGTACCTATGAATAAGACTTTTGAGTGGGAAAGTGGGAGCCTGTTGGATATTCAATGCACATTTGCACTACGGCAGGGCAAGATAGGAACAAAAAAAGGAACGGCAGATGGGTCACTTTAACAAAACTACGGAAACGTATTAGGGTCACAGTGAAGGAAAAAAAAAAACTATTCCACTTTATTCTCGC
The DNA here is from genome assembly GCF_900747795.2 of Erpetoichthys calabaricus. Taxonomy (NCBI): domain Eukaryota; kingdom Metazoa; phylum Chordata; class Cladistia; order Polypteriformes; family Polypteridae; genus Erpetoichthys; species Erpetoichthys calabaricus. Next base: position 110,890,184 of record NC_041402.2, on the reverse strand, counting down.
CATTTAATGTTGATAGTAAAGTCGACATGTTGACTTTATTCTCGACATTTTCACTTTATTCTTGCCGTTTATGTCGAGATTAAAGTCGACATTTCCACTTTGTTCTCATAGTTTTTGTCATTAAAGTAGAATGTCGTAAACTAAACTTCATCTTAAAATCAATGTTTACTAGATTTTCTCAAACCCCGTCATAAGGTAATGTAGTACATTAAATGCTTTGTGTTAAGTTTTCCCCGGCTGAGTTGTTAATCACTACGTGCTTCTTAAACGGACTTCCTCTTGCACTGAGGAGGCACCGGGAGGGATTGCCGCACAGAATGCATTCACTTGATGATATTCCTGCTCTCTGAACATTTACAATGCTAAGATAAATACTTGATATCATTTTCATGATGAAATGCATTTAAAGCATGTATTAAACATGCACGATAGTGTGGAGGTAGTGCTGATCCCTCACAGTAAGGGGTCCCCAGGTGTACGTTCAGTGTAGAGAACTTTATGGCAGGGGTGACGAGGCTCCAAAAAACTGGATGTATGAATGAGTATCGCACAGGTTTAACTTAAATATTGTGTAAATGTTGGGTTTGTGATCTGGTGGTCAGAGACACGAACACAGAATTCAACAGATGTTCCCCTGAGCGGGCTTTCTTTATTGCATGCATGCTGCCTCTGTCTGATGTACCAAAACCCCAATTCCTATCCTTCCTTTTCCTTTCTCCACATAACCAATACACATAACCAACATAACACGATATCACAAAGCATTTCATGCACTACGTAAGTTTTGAGGGGGTTTGAGAAAATCCATCCATCCATTTTCCAACCCGCTGAATCCGAACACAGGGTCACGGGGGTCTGCTGGAGCCAATCCCAGCCAACACAGGGCACAAGGCAGGAAACAATCCCGGGCAGGGTGCCAACCCACCGCAGGACACACACAAACACACCCACACACCAAGCACACACTAGGGCCAATTTAGAATCGCCAATCCACCTAACCTGCATGTCTTTGGACTGTGGGAGGAAACCGGAGCGCCCGGAGGAAACCCACGCAGACACGGGGAGAACATGCAAACTCCACGCAGGGAGGACCCGGGAAGCAAACCCAGGTCCCCAGGTCTCCCAACTGTGAGGCAGCAGCGCTACCCACTGCGCCACCGTGCCGCCCTATTGAGAAAATCTAGTAAATTAAATATTTCTTTTAAGATGAAGTTTACAATGTTCTACTTTAATGACAAACTACGAGAATAAAGTCAACATGTCGACTTTAATCTTGACATAAGCTTAGCAGTACTACACAGACTGCACTGACACTGAGAACAGAGCCGTCACTTCCTGATGCCCTTTTTCTGATATCTGACAGGCTGGTTCCACTAGACTTTTTTTTATTTTATCAGTCCTTCATTTGCCCGCCCACCTCTACATGCTCTTTGCTTGTGACGTGCCGCTCCGCTAATAGCATGTACAGCCTCCTCTCGCCCACCCACCTCTCCGTACTCTTTGCTAGTGAACTCCGCTCCGCCTCGTCCCCGCTATTAGCTTTAGCACCGAGTGATTGGCAACATCCTGTTCTGAGCCTCTCCCCTCGCAACTTGCGATCCTGCTTCTAACATATTTGCCCACCCGCCCGCTCGTCCCTTGCCATCTCTGCAGATCTATCTCACAATGTGATGTGAGATGACAGCCAGGCGCTCAACTAAATTAGCCGGGCACTCTGCCCGGCTAAAAGACGCTAGGGAGAACACTGCCTGATGCTGCATGCTGTTGGGAAAAGCTCAGGCAAGCCTCATGTATTTCCACCCTACACCTCACGAAGGGATATTGGCAAATACCCTTGGAGCAGTCTAGTGCAAGAAGACTGCATTCACTCCCCTTGGTCTCCATGGCGCTCCATTGACCTTTCAACGGATGATTGACCAGATCCTGCATTCCCATTCCACGTACGCTGGTGACTAACTTAATGATGTTGTCATTTTCCGTAATGACTGAGAATCTCATCTCGTCTTTCTTTGGGTGGTGCTTGACATTTTACAGCTGGCAGGGTTGACGGCTAATCAAGTGCAGGTGGAGTATGTCGGAAACCCATTATCTGGGTATTCCATTCGGAAGGGTTTGCTCAAGCCTCAAATGGACAAAATGAGGGAGGTGATGCATATCTGCGTCCCAAAATACAGAGGCAGATTCATCCCTTCCTCAGGCTCACGGGGTACTACAGGCGATTTATTCACAACTTTGCCCATCAGGCTTCCACCCCTCACTGACTTGACAAAGGGCAGAAAGATAGCACCTGTGAGAGAGAGCCTTCTCAGACCTAAAATCTGCTTCATCATCACTTCCGGTTCTGTGCAATCCAGATATTCTGCAAACGCTTTCATCTTAGGAACGGTGCTCTCGCAGTGTTTTGTGGGGGAAGAACACCCTATCATGTTTCTCAGCAGAAAGCTGCTATCCATGGAGCATAACTGTTCGACTACTGAAAAGGAATGCACAGTTGAAGCACTCCGTTACTACCTTTGGGGGTGGTGGTTTACCCTGCTGACTGACCACACCCTGCTTCAATGGCTGTTCAAACACAAGGATATGAATGCCTAGCTCACTCAGTGGTCTATTAGCTTGCAGGCTTTTGCTTTTTATGTTTGTCACCGTCCCGGAGCTGCACACAAAAATGCTGACGTTTTCTCCCTGGCTTGGATGGTCACTTTGCCCACACTGGTGTAGACAAACCAAAGGGCGGGGGGGTGGGGGGGTTTAATGTGAGGTTTCTGAACTGTATTAGGACCAATACACCCCACCCAATGGGACGACATGTCAAAGTTAGGAGTGCATGTGTAGAGTTCTGCTTGTCCGTTGCCGAGACAATCGCAGGTTCACAGCATAGTGCTGCGGAAACAACTACAAACCAATCAAGATTGCATTATATGCACCTGTCGTGGATGGGTACATTATAAGTGCAGGGACCAGTATAACTTGGCCACTGACCTGGCCCAGACTATGCCCGTTTTCTGTGTCTGTGTACAGGAGAGTGGTAGCTCCCACTGCAGTAAATAGCCCTGCAGTTTCCATTTCAAGTTGAGTAAAGATGGTTTTGCTAAAGTACTGAGACTCATCGTTGTGTTTTGGGGTGCAAGACAGTGACTCTTGCGTCACAATATCTTTTATAGTTAAATGCAAATGTGCCAATGGCATACTTTTTCAGAATCTAAATTACAGATAAACTAGCTCAAGGTTATTAATCTGATTAAAGCCAAAAGATGGACTTTGGACCGTTAGCAAGGCCAAATAATCCAATAGCAGTATACAGTAATCCCTCCTCCATCGCGGGGGTTGCGTTCCAGAGCCACCCGCGAAATAAGAAAATCCGCGAAGTAGAAAACATATGTTTATATGGTTATTTTTATATTGTCATGCTTGGGTCACAGATTTGCGCAGAAACACAGGAGGTTGTAGAGAGACAGGAACGTTATTCAAACACTGCAAACAAACATTTGTCTCTTTCAAAAGTTTAAACTGTGCTCCATGACAAGACAAATGACAGTTCAGTCTCACAATTAAAAGAATGCAAACATATCTTCCTCTTCAAAGGAAGAAACAAATCAATAGGGCTGTTTGGCTTGTAAGTATGCGAAGCACCGCGGCACAAAGCTGTTGAAGGCGGCAGCTCACACCCCCTCCGTCAGGAGCAGAGAGAGAGAGAGAGATAAAAAAAATCAATACGTGCCCTTTGAGGTTAAGTATGCGAAGCACCGTGCAGCATACTTAAAAGCTGCACACAGAAGGTAGCAACGTGAAGATAATCTTTCAGCATTTTTAGACGAGCGTCCATATCGTCTAGGTGTGCGAACAGCCCCCCTGCTCACACCCCCTACGTCAGGATCACAGATAGTCAGCGCAAGAGAGAGAGAGAGAGAAAGAAAAGTAAGTTGGGTAGCTTCTCAGCCATCTGCCAATAGCGTCCCTTGTATGAAATCAACTGGGCAAACCAACTGAGGAAGCATGTACCAGAAATTAAAAACCCAGTGTCCTCAAAAACCCGCGAAGCAGCGAAAAATCCGCGATATATATTTAAATATGCTTACATATAAAATCTGCGATGGAGTGAAGCCGCGAAAGGCGAAGCGCGATATAGCGAGGGATTACTGTATATTTGTTGAAGTTTTTTTTTGTGTTTTGTTTTATTTTTTTTTAAACAGTTCCAGCTTTGTGAAGGTAAATTTGAAGCTATCATATGCTTCCAGTCTAATAATGACAATACGTTGCACTTGAATTAAAATTTACTTTGTAAGTAAAGAAATTGGATTAATTAATAGATACCATGCTTGTAGGAAGTGTGGTGCCATGAATATATGGACAGTTGGAGACTCAAGTATGCTTAGGTATAGCATAGAAATTGATGGACCATGTAATACTATTAATGGTTCCATTCTCGCCAATGTAAAACAAAAGGTGTTGCAGAAAATTATTTGTATTAATGTTAAGTCTATAATTTTTAATTTTTCACAAACTTTTTTTAGATTGATTTTGCTGCACTGTTTGTTTACTTTTACAATCGGATTACAAAATACATGTGATTATTTAATATAATGGTTGCATTTTTTCTTCTTGTAATCAGAGAGACAGATATACGAAACACAGTTTTGGCTCAAGTCCTGGAACAGTCTGCACGTGCTCGATGTGAGTGTTGTGTTTTTTTTTGTTTTTAGTTTTTTTTTAAATGCCTATGTGATTCATATATACTTTAAAATACTGTATTTCACTTGTACCTGTTTTCCATTGTTTTTTTCTTTTTCTTTCTTTCTTTAGTAAGCAATCTGGAACTTGTGAAGCCAGAAAAAGCCAAAGCAGTAGAGAATTACCTTATACAGATGGCAAGATGTGGACAGCTTGGAGGCAAAGTAAAGCAGTGATTCTTTCTTTCAAAAACAAAGTTTTGTATGCATGTTGAAATACGATTCTGTTACTCTGGTGTGATGTTCAATGTATTGGAAAGTGATGGTTATTTTTAAAAAAGTGTTTCAAAACATGGAAGAAAACCTTTATACAATGTTTTCTTTCTATAAATTGTACTGGTAATATGCCAGTCAAGGGGTAGGGTTTTGGCCTAATGGACCTCTTGTTTGTCCTCCATGTGAGCTGCCCCTCAAAAGAAGATGGTTTAAAATGCACTTTGAACTCCCTAGATAGCATTGAGTTAGTAGATGTGTTATTCTTCCTACAGTGTAATAGTTATTGGAATTACAGCACATCTCCTCATTGAAAATTAGTAAGAAGATTTGTAGTTATTATGTTGAGAGTTTGCTGCCAGTGGTATGTTAGATAAGTAACATTGTATAGCCATGAAGTATATGGATGCTTAGTACATTTACCATGGAGCAGTTAAATTTTTTTAACAGTTGTGGCGGATCGCCGGGCCCTTACCACAGAAGGACCAGGGGAAAGGGCTTATTCCAGACACTCTAGCCCCAAGCAACCCAGAATGCTAGATGGCAGTCCTCCTGGCTTGTAGAGGGGCCATGGGTTTGGAGACTAGAATCTCAACCCTGCAGGGGCTTGTGGTCTCTGCCAGGGGGTGCCTAGATCTTTTCTGAGACCTATTTCCACGTGTGGTGGAAGTGCTGCTGGAAGAAGCTCATTAGACACCTGCCATCCTTCAGGGTGTTCTATAAAAGTAGCCAACCACCACTACTCAGGGGGGGCCAGAGTTGTGAGGTGGTGGATGAAGCTTGTCGGCTGAGAAGAAGAAACGGAAAAGGCTATTGGGCTGGACTGTGCTATTGGGTGCTTTATGTACTGTGTTGTGGGGAGAGGAGAGAGTGCTTCGCCACATGAATAAAAAGTGTACACTGTGGAAACTTCATGTCTCCGCCTGTCTGTGTCTGGTTAGGGTGTCTGTACGTGCCCCTGGACAAGTGGCATCCCAGATGGGACTTGCATAGGTTGCCAGGAAATCATCCCTTGTAAACAATTCTTGTGGCCTACCCGACACAGTATCGCGAGGCAGTTTAGCAGCAGAGATGCCCAATTGACAGCAGTGTGGCAGACTGCACCTAAACTGCCAAGGCCTACGGCAGCACCGCTCCCATCCAATGGGGAAGAAAAGGTCCAGGCAAGGTCTGAAAGCAGTGGGTGACCACTCCCCTGTTGTCACAATTAGACCCCGGATTGGCGTACCCAGAATAGAGGTCAGCCGGAAGAAACGCGCTCCAGAAGACAGGTGCTCCGAGGTAGGTTTCGGCCCCAGAGAAGGATTGCCCTGGGAAGGTTATTTTTTGGTCCCATACACCTACTTTCTAGTCGGAGAATGTCCGGAGCCACAGTCGTGGCCAAAATGTGCTGACCCATGGGACGAGGTGAGCACACGAAGATCCATGCCTGCTGCTCTCCAAAGGAAGGGCACCGGAGAAGGAATGCATGGACTCAATCTTGAGGAGGAGGTGGTGGAGGGGCGGACAAACCTCCCTGAAACTGTAAGAGAATGGACTGCTTGTGTCAGATTCCTGTATGTGATTGGGTACAGGCGGGGCTGATGAATGGCCATTCCGGGAGACTCCCGATGGAGCCTCGGCAAGTTGCACATTGGCACAGAGGCTCTGGGCCGGTGACTAAGGACAAGCCAAGCCCGAGCCCACCGCTGGCCGAAATGTCTAACTTGATGTCAACTGTGCGTGAGCTGGACAGGATACTCCTGCCCGCCCAGTTGTTCTTACAGGTAGTCTGTCTGCTAAAGCAGACATTGGAGGGCTTGCAGAGGACAGCTGAGAAATCCATGGAAGTTGCACAGGAGTGTTTCAGGAAGCTCGGCACAGGACTCTCCACCCAGGTAAAGGTCATAGCACAGGTAAGTGATGCCCGTATCATGCAGGAAAGAGGGGTACAGAGCAAAGGGGCCCTAAAGGTAAACCGCACCGAGTGGCAAGTATCTGCAACACCTTCAGTAGATTGGGCATAATGGCCAATTACACAGTGGCAACGGAAACAGCTGAGGCGCACGCAAAGGACCGCTTTATTTCTGCCGGTGGTCACCATGTGTAAGTCGAAAGGGGTGCAGACAGCACACGGTCTTTCTGTATGCCATAGAAAGACCCAGACTGTTGCTGCATCCCAGAGTAAAAGATCTGGAAAAGGAAGACTGGATGTCCGAACAATGCAACATGTGAGCTCGTGATCTCATATGTGGTGGAGGACCATTCTTCTCTGGGCAGAGGGACAGCCCAACCTCAGCTGGGCATAAGGCAGAGTAGGGATTCCCGCAGTGTTTCCATGTCCAGAGGGCAAGGACATGAGTGCCACCATGTGCCTTCCTGCCTCCTTTTTGTCTTTATTTTGCAGTACGGAGCTGTGATCCAGATGAGCTTGACTCATTCGGCAGAACAGCAGCTCTCGCGATATAAGACGCTTCTCCCCACAAGGCTCAGCTGGGGGAGGGGCAGTATGGTGGACCCCTGGGGCCCTTACCCGGCCGGGATACCTCCGGCACAGGACTTGGGGAGAGGGCTTATTCCAGACACTGTCACCCTCGGAACGCTAGAGGGCCGTCCCCCTGGCTTGTAGTGGGGCCATGGGTTTGGAGCATGAAAGCTCAGCCCTGCTGGGGCCCATGGCCACCAATAGGGGCCACCTGGACCTTGCCTGAGCCCTATTTACAGTCATATGAAAAAGTTTGGGAACCCCTCTTAATCCTTTGGCTTTCAAAGTAGCAACTTCCTTGTAATATATGACATGCCTTATGGAAGCGGTAGTATTTTGGCAGTGACATTAAATTTATTGGATTAACAGAAAATATGCAATATGCATCAAAACAGAATTAAACAGGTGCATAAATTTGGGCACACCAACATGGATATTACACCAATACTTGGTTGAGCCTCCTTTTGCAAATAGCCTCTAGATGCCTCCTATAGCCTTTGAGTGTCTGGATTCTGGATGGAGATATTTTTGACCATTCTTCCATACAAAATCTCTACAGTTCAGTTAAATTTGATGGCTGCAGAGCACGGACAGCCTGCTTCAAATCATCCCATAGATTTTCGATGATATTCAAGTCTGGGAACTTGACGGCCATTCTAGAACATTGTACTTCTCCCTCTGCATGAATGCCTTTTGTAGATTTCGAACTGTGTTTTGGGTCATTGTCTTGTTGGAATAACCAGCCCCTGCGTAACTTCAACTTTGTGACTGATGCTTGAACATTATCCTGAAGAATTTGTTGATATTGGGTTGAATTCATCCGACCCTCGACTTTAACAAGGGCCCCAGTCCCTGAACTAGCCTCACAGCATGATGGAACCTCCACCAAATTTGACATTAGGTAGCAGGTGTTTTTTTTGGAATGCGGTGTTGTTCTTCCGCCATGCAAAGCGCTTTTTGTTATGACCAATAACTCAATTTTTGTCTCGTCAGTCCAAAGCACTTTGTTCTAAACTGAATCTGGCTTGTCTACATGAGCATTTGCATACAAGAAGTGACTCTGTTTGTGGTGTGAGTGCAGAAAGGGCTTCTTTTTCATCACCCTGCCATACAGATGATGTTTGTGCAAATTGCACTGAATTGTTGAACGATGTACAGATACACCATCTGCAGCAAGATGTTCTTGCAGGTCTTTGGAGGTGATCTGTGGGTTGTCTGTAACCATTCTCACAATCCTGCGCATATGCCACTCCTGTATTTTTCTTGGCCTGCCAGACCTGGGTTTAACAGCAACTGTGCCTGTAGCCTTCCATTTCCTGATTACATCCCTTACAGTTGAAACTGACAGTTTAAACCCGGGGTGGGAAGATTTAGTCCTGGAGGGCCGCAGTGGCTGCAGGTTTTTGTTCCAACCGAAGTAACACTTCTGTTTCAGTTTAGTTGTCTCGCTTGTTAAGATTTTGAAAATTTTATTGCTTATTTTAGTCTTAAACAGCTGTAGTCTTGGTTTTTAATTGCTCCTTATTAGCAATAAGATGCAAATGACAAAAGAAACCAGCATTTCTCCATTTTGCTTGTTTCCATTTACACCTGTGTGTATTTATCGTGCATGTTGTGGTGTGAGATTTTGCATAGAAGTTGATAAATATTTTGTATGTCTTTATTTGTATCTTAGGCAAAGCAATGTAATATTAGTGTTACATTAGTGAGAAGCATTCATGTTTACAACCCACCCACCCCCCATTTTAGGAATGGGTTTATTTGAATTTTACGATAGGGTTAGGGGGAAATGCCTCAAACAAGTTTGGCAAGTGTTTCTCTGCTAAAGTCTCTCTCATCCCCCACACAAAGCCAGGCTGCCTAACTGCCACGCTTTACCTTAACATATGGCAGGTGTGAAGATGTTCTATCCCCCCATTGGTCTGAAGTATGGCTGTTTGGAACTGGCTTGTATCAGAAGCCTTTAAGTATTATGACACCCTATTGGTTGTAGGGGTTGGACAGAAAATCTGTAAATTTGCTCACTCCCTCACTCTCTCTCTCTCTCTCTCTCTCTCTTACCAAAAAATGAAGGAGCATCTCACACACCGTGAACTGAAATGGACAACACAATGAAGAGCACAGCTCGGCAGCCATATTGAGACAGGCATGTGGCCTGTTCTGAACAAAGCTGACCACAAATGATGCCTTAACTAGAGACATTTTGAAGTAACTAACAAGTCTGTGTGCCGCCTGAACTACACATCACCATTTATCAGGTTGTATGGTTGCCAATATTCACATATACTTTGCATATTGTTATCCATCCATCCATCCATTATCCAACCCGCTATATCCTAACTACAGGGTCACGGGGGTTTGCTGTCGCCAAACCCAGCCAACACAGGGCGCAAGGCAGGAAACAAACCTCGAGCAGGGCGCCATGTGGTGTTCTGGGTCCACAGCTCTCCCAGCAAAGGCCAGTTTTATTTAAATAAATAATCACAGCGCTCGTGGCGTTGCTAGGGGCGTGGTAGTGTGGCTGAAGCAGTTTCCGGGTGGATTCGTGCTGCGGGCGTGTCTCACCTAAGTGCACAGGTGAGGGACGGTCTGCAGCATAATTGATCCTGGGAACTGTTGATTGCCACAGCTGCCGCGTCCATTATATATAGCGAAGCCCTGGACAGTTAGGGAAAGAAAAAAGAGAAGGAAACTGAGGTTGCAGAAGGAAGCAGGAAGGGAGCGAATGAGAGAAAGCCGGTGAAGGAAAGCGAGAGAGAGCAGGCTCACGGCAGCTGAGCAGACAGCCTGGGTGTTTGGCCGACACCCAGGGAAGTAGTAGATGTCAAACCGTAGAGATTACTTTTACGAAGGACGGGAGTGACCGGGAGACAAGTGACTCTCCACTTAAGGCCGCAGAAGGCAGCGGGAGTCGGGACTTGGGACATGGTGCCCCCAACGGGAGAGCCTTGGTCGTTGTGGAATCCCAAGTCACTGTCAGGGGGAGCCGACCGGAGCCAAGGATCGGTAAGGCGACTGACAGTAGTAGAGTCAGGCACAGAGAAGGTCAGCTGCAGAGAGAGCGTCTCAACTGTTGCAGGGCCCGCATGGGAGAAGCAGGTGAGACGCTAATGGAAAAGAAGCACCGGGCTTGTCATTTGTGTAACTGTTTTAAAAGACCGCTTCCTGAACAACGTTTTAACCTCGGTTTTAAAGGATTGTGTTTTTCTATTTTAAACTCCACGATTCGCATTGTTTTAATGGATTATTTATTTAATGAAGATTTATTGAACTTTGAATGCACTGCTGCAATATTTATTTGAACACTTTGTTGTTGTTTTGATTTATTTATTTGCACTTTGCTCTTTTGAACCATCCCCTTGCTCCATTGTTACTGCCTCACTGTCTAGCTCATCGGTGTCATTACCAACGGTGTTGGGTTCAAGGGCTCCCTAATAGAAGATTGGAGCATGGAGCTGAACCTGCATCATCACACGCCAGCCCACCACTGGGCACATATTGTTATTATTTATGAATATTATCAATAATACATTGTTTAAATTGTAACCTAACTCCTGCTTGTCTTTTACTACACCTAATTGCCTGAGGTTATAAATGTAGAAGGGAAGGTGGGGAGAAGCTATATACTGTAATACCTTATAAACGGTGGTAAGTCTGTGAGATTTGAGGCATTCTGACAAAGGCTAAACATTGATAATACAAAAGGGGAAAGTAGAGTAATATATTACTCTACCTAGACAAAACAGTGCACTATTGGGTTTAATTAAATACTTGGAAGGAAAGTGAAGAGAAAAAAGTGAAGCACTGAGAATAACTCGTCTGTTTTAGACTTCAAATCAGTTGGATGATATCCTTAGAAAGGAAAAAAAAATCTAGGATATGAGAATTACTTGACATGGCAGAGTTAAATCACTAGCAAGCCATGAAATTAAATCATTGAAAAGGATTGGTTTTTAATTAAGCAACTGAGTTGGAACAAAAACCTGCAACCACTGTGGCCCTCCAGGACTGAATCTGCCCACCTGTGGTTTAAATCTCTGAGATAGCTTTTTGTAGCCTTCCCCTAAACCATGATACTGAATAATCTTTGTTTTCAGATCTTTTGAGAGTTGCTTTGAGGATCCCATGCTGTCATTCTTCAGAGGAGCATCAAAGGGAAGCACAACTTGTCATTCACCATCTTAAATACCTTTTCTCATGATTGGACACACCTGTCTATGAAGTTCAAGGCTTAACGAGCTAATCCAACCAATTTGGTGTTGCAAGTAATCAGTATTGAGCAGTTATATGCATTGAAATCAGAAAAATTACAAGGGTACCCAAATTTTTGCACAGCCAGTTTTTCTCATTTGATTTAATTTCATACAACTAAATACTGTTTCACTAAAAATCTTTGTTCAGAAAACACCCCAGATGTTCCTAGGAAACGAAAGAAATACCACTGTTATCTTTTTTTGTTGAAAGTAGAGTAAATTATTATGCAGGCTGAGAGGGGTTCCCAAATTTTTTCATATGACTGTAGCAGCACTTCCACCACCCCGGAAGTGCTGCTGGAAGAAGGTTGTTGGACACCTGAAAGGGGCCAGCCATCAGTACTCAGGGAGCCAGAGCCGGGAGGAGAGTGGAGGTGGAGAAGAAACAGGAAAGGCTATTGGGCTCTTTGTGTACTGTGTTCTGGGAGAACAAGTGCTTCCCCACGTGAATAAAATGTGAGCTGTGCGGCAACTTGGTGTCTGCCTGTCTCTGTTGGATTAGGGCAGCTGTACGCACCCCTGGGCTTCACATAGTGTAGTAAAAATATATCGCCCAATACTTATCCTTGGCTAATTTTCATTGCATGTTCTATTCAATCTTCTTAAACTCCAAACAGATTCAACATCATGATCCTGAAATCCACGATTCAGACAGGACTAAAGATGCAGAACTGAAATCTGAATTTAGGGATAACTTTACAGTTCACAATGATGTAAAGTGTCCAATCTTAGCTAAGGCTAAGGTTGCAGTTCCTAATAGCTACAGATAGGCTTTTTTTGTTTAAATAATCTAATAGGCTTTGTTTGTTCAAATAACCTAAACTGGTACTCCATGACTTTTGACTGAGATGGTTCCCATACCTCAACCAAGATAACACTTTAAACAGGAAAACATTCAGTCCCTACATTTCTGATTTTTCCCAGTTACACTGGTCATTTTTTAATGACCATTGTTCATTGTGTGACTACCAAGTGGCAGCATTAAGGGTGTCGAATTATTGTAGCTTCCCCATGTGTAACTGACTTGTGTTTTACAGAGGTCTGTTAATGTCTTTACAGTACTGGACCATTTATAGATAGTATATTTCTACCATGAGAATATTTTAGCTTTTTACAGAAGCTGTTTAATGACAACAACATCGCCTTCAACACGAAAAAGACCAAAGAGGTCATTGTAGATTCCTAGACAACTAAAGGCAGCAGACACGCTCCCATCCATATAAATGGGGCTGAGGTGGAGTGCGTTTTCCAGCTTTAAATTCCTGGGCAGCCACATGTCTGAGGAACTTTCTTGAACAATAAATACTTCCAGATTTTGTTAAAATCACAAATTGCAACCCACTTATGCTGAAATTTTCTTAACACCATTGGATAGAAAATGTGGCTATATGTGACCAAGCATTAATGCTATGGCCTTGCATATCCTGAATAGTTCTGCTGTTCACTGAGAGCCATCATAATTGAATTTTAATTCTAAAATTGATTTTAAGCAGTATTTTTTAGTTACTGCAGAGAACATATCAGCGAATGTTCTTTATGTGCATGTGGTGATGTATACCATGTAGCCCATGAGGATTATATCATTCTGTATTCACTGCAAAAAAAAAAAAACGGCTTTTTTGATGGACACCAATAAGCAAACTGTGGAAAAAGTTAATGTTATAAAGCAATAATCATTAAGACTGATCTGATTCACAAATAACACCTCTTAGTATTAATAATCCACTTAACACATTGTTTTTCTGGATGTTGTTCATTGGGTTTATGAAGCATTTCATAAATGAAGTCCTATAGTTGACCTACCTGTTTTGGATAACCTTTGAGAAATGTTGCTAATTTTCTAGGAATAAACACATAGTTGATATTAAAGAGTAATGTCATGCAAAATCTTTTGAGAACTATAGACCATCTTATTTATTGTTTTGGTTTTTATTTTCCAAATTTTTAGTAAATCATACTTTTGACTTTAACACTGGTGAAGTCTTTCTACAAGTTACAGTTCAGTTATTGTCCATAGTTTTGAACATCTGAAAGAACTAATAATGAAATCATTAATCCTTAGTGGAATGAGGTGTGCAAAATTTGAGCCAGAGGAAGATTTGCAAAGCAGAATCCTAAAGATACTGTTAATTAACACTGTTATTAAGCTGAGCTTAAGGCAATATTATTTATAAAAGCAAACGATCTTGTGGATATTTAAAGATTAAGTGTGAAGAGTTTGGGGTGTAAAGAGTGACAGGGACTGCTTCTGGAGATTGGGGTGTCATGCTGATGTACACTAAAGAGACACTTGATTGACAAAAAAGGCAAGGAGAAGACTATCGCAAAAAATGGGCATGGGAAGCGACATCATGGAGAAATTGGGACGCTCAAAGTATTACTTGTTTTTGGAGACATCACTGGTGTGTTTAAACTACCATTTTTAATGTGAAACATTTCTGACTATTGACGAGATATGTAAAAAGTTTAGTAAGTTAATGAATGAGAGTGCACAAACGTTACTTTTATTAACAAATGCGTGTTCGAAATAATGGAGTGTTATGTGTATGCCAAATGTTGTAGTATGAATGAAAAAATTAGTTGTTTCCTTTGTTTATTTAAGGTTATCGGCCTACTCCTGTTCCAGTTGATACTTTTGCTGTTGTAACTTTTTTGGGTTTCTTTTCTCATTAAAAAAGCATCAAATAATGAAATGAAGCAGTTGTTCCATGTGTCCACTTTAATCAGCTAAAGGCCTTTTTTTCAAGTTTGGCAAACATTGATGCAGCAAACCCAAATAACTTGACAGTTATAAATCCCACAAACCTGTCACATCTGTATTATTATTGAAGAAGTTGTAAGGGCAAATTTGTTTGCAAAAGCACAGAAATCTAGTTATAGAAATTTGGTTATAAACTATACAAAAGTCATGGAAAGTTTTGGAATTTTGCTGGTAAAAAAGGGTGACAACCCTGACATGAATATTTACTATAGTCTATATACAGGTGCTGGTCATAAAATTAGAATATCATGACAAAGTTGATTTATTTTAGTAATTCCATTCAAAAAGTGAAACTTGTATAATTGATTCATTCATTACACACAGACTGATGTATTTCAAATGTTTATTTATTTTAATGTTGATGATTATAACTGACAACTAATGAAAGTCCCAAATTCAGTATCTTGGAAAATTAGAATATTGTGAAAAGGTTCAATATTGAAGACACGTGGTGTCACACTCTAATCAGCTAATTAACTCAAAACACCTGCAAAAGCCTTTAAATGGTCTCTCACTCTAGTTCTGTAGGCTACACAATCATGGGGAAGATTGCTGGCTTGACAGTTGTCCAAACGACGACCATTGACACCTTGCACAAGGAGGGCAAGACAGAAAAGGTCACTGCTAAAGAGGCTGGCTGTTCACAGAGCTCTGTGTCCAAGCACATTAATAGAGAGTCGAAGGGAAGGACAAGATGTGGTAGAAAAAAGTGTACAAGCAATAGGGATAACCGCACCCTGGAGAGGATTGTGAAATTCACAAAGAGTGGACTGCAGCTGGAGTCCGTGCTTCAAGAACCACCACGCACAGCTGTCGCATTCCTTGTGTCAAGCCACTCTTGAACAAGAGACAGCGTCAGAAGCGTCTTGCCTGGGCTAAAGACATAAAGGACTGGACTGCTGCCGAGTAGTCCAATGTTATGTTCTCTGATGAAAGTAAATTTTGCATTTCCTTTGGAAATCAAGGTCCCAGAGTCTGGAGGAAGAGAGGAGAGGCACAGAATCCACGTTGCGTGAAGTCCAGTGTAAAGTTTCCACAGTCAGTGATGGTTTGGGGTGCCATGTCATCTGCTAGTGTTGGTCCATTGTGTTTTCTGAGGTCCAAGGTCAACGCAGCCGTCTACCAGGAAGTTT